>NC_056733.1:374811188-374863224 GCF_019279795.1 Protopterus annectens
GCAAATCTTACTATGCAATGAGGCAGTCTAGTCAACTCATCTCAAAGTGACTATTGTTGGTGCTAGAGACAAAGGTTTGCTTAGCATCATGGAGACTAGAGATGCAGTTGGGAGGGTAGACTGAGCAGTCAGTGGCTTTAGGGATGGGATTTCAACATGAAACATTATATGTATATATGAACACCTAAGCCCTCACTGGATGGATACCCTCTGTTAATATTGTCATTATACAACTCTAACAACAGATATGAGTATAATAGGTTGCTAGGTGCCTCAGCCCACACCCCTCTCAAAACATAGTAGATTTTGTTACAGGTGGAATTGACCAAAAAGGGGTTACAGCAGGTTATGTCTGCTGAGCACTATTACAGAACCATCCTATATGTGTATATAAATTTGCAAACTACAGATTACATGATTCCATCACGTTGCTGCTGTTTCACATAACACAGCCACTGAATGAAGTTTTAGTTTCCTATATGAATAGTTCATACAAATTCAATCTTGTTCAATTCGGATTGCCCACCATTTTATTGGTCCAGAATTCTCTTACTTCCTCCCTTCCTCCATATGATGAAATTCTCTAGTTTGACCATAATCAGTAATCATGCATCAGATTTTCAGAAATAATATAGCATTACACTGAATATAAGATACTGATACTTTAATTGCATGTTTTCCTTTGTGTGCCAATAAGCAATCATGCCCAGGGTGTGGGTGAAATGGTTTTCTGTGGATCAATCAACTGTCTCAATAAACAGACAGACATATATATGTGTGTGTGTGTGTGTGTGTGTGTGTGTGTGTGTGTGTGTGTGTGTGTGTGTGTGTATGTGATAATAAATAAATAGACAAATAAGTTCAACTTGTGCAAAAAGAAAGCATTTATATTTTGCTAATAGTTCCCATTGAGTTGCGTAAAATTCACACTAAAAAAACAGATGTCTAAAAAAAATGCATGTACATAAAAATATCAGTTAAAGTAGTTGCGGGGTCATTATTGTGTTCTAAAGCCATATTTTGGAAATACAGTTAAATAAGATATATAGCAAAAATTGTCTTGAAGTAGTGATCCTGTTTATTAATCAAATTAGTATGTCCCTCTTCAGAAAATTGCCAAAATACTCTCTTTTAAACAGACCGTATCTTCTTTCATCAGTACATATTGTTGGTTAATTATCTGTACTTTTCCTGCATTTAGTAAATGCAAACAACAGCAACAAGAGCAGGGCCAAATTCAGCATCGGATTCCCATGTCAGATTCATTTTGTCAGTGCTATGACATCACAGTACAGGTTACTAGAAATCATTCATGCCAGCCTTTGGAGACAGCTGAGAATCAGCTAAGGTAATTATTCTTACATTTTCAAAGTGTCAGGAAGCTCGCTGAAGATTTTTTAGATTGCATACAGCATTTACTTGCTGCAATGACAAGAGAAACATTAGAATAACCTCTTCAATTTCTTCCTTTCAATAAAATATTCTCAGTGTAAAATGGTATAAATCATTGTACATAATTAACAGTGTTTATCTGGAAGAATATGGGCAGTAAACACTCTCTTACTATGTATTGCAATAAGGTGACTTGATTTTTTATGCTTACCAATACATTTATGCAAACAGTTCACTTTTATTTAGATGTTTTAACTTGCATATATTTCTGTTACAACCAAAATATATTACAAAATATGAAACAATAAAATACACTAACAATAAAATTCATGCAGAGCTAAATCATAACATCAATAAATAGCAATACCATAACCAGTGAGTAAAATATTAAATTAAATCAATAGTAAAAGGTGATATAAAATTAGTTTCAGGAATATACCGAATGTAGACTCTTGAGCTGCATTTCTGAATATTTGCTACCGTATTCCTTAGCAGAGAAGCCTGAATGTAGAAGGAATATAATCAAGGTTATTCTTCATGCCCATTCTCAGAATCCTAAGCAGTTTCAACCAGAATACTATAGCCAATAATCTGACCAAGAGAGTGACAAAAACTCCTTCATACAGGTTACACCCTGGCTGTAAAAGGCTCGACCAGTCATGACCACACCTAAAACTCCAGCTATGGGCCGACTGCTTCACTGGAGCTGACTTTTCATGGCTGACTCTACCACAGTACCCTTTCTTTACTAGAAGGAAGTCTACCTGAGTTGCATGTTGGCCACTCTTGTATGTGATCTTGTGACTGTGTGTTGGCTACCATCAAGTCATTTGCCAGATAGAAGCCTAAAATAGTCTCTCCTTCTTTATTCCTGCTGCCTCACCCATGTGGACTCAGACAGTCCTCATATCCTATCCTGTCTGTCTGTCCTGATGTGTGCCTTCAAATCACACATTATCAACATTATCAACACCAATTCATGTTCTGCTTTATCTAGTAGGGCCTGCAACTGCTGTCTGAATGCGCTCTTTTCCTCACTATCACAACCCTGCTTTGGAACATAGGCTGAGATTATGAATACTACCCTAACATTAGGCTGGAGTCTGATTGTCATGAGTCTGTCAATAATTTTGATGACCTCACTCATTCCCTTCTGAAGTCTCTCCCTCACCACAATTTCCACATCATTTCAAGCCTGACCTCCTCCTGAGTAGTAGACCCTGGATCTGAAGCCAATTGGCTTTGCTGCACTGTCCTTCATCTTGTCTACTGGATACATAGGATGCCCAGCTCTTCCTTATCATCATGTCATCCACGTTCAATCTCCATCCTGTCTGGGAACCTACAATGACTTAGCTCATGTTTGGCAGGTTGATTGGTTTTAAGTCCAGCTTTCACTCGATAGGGCTATCTCAGATAACCCAAGTTGGGCAACTGGACACCTGCCAGGCAGTAGCTTATTGATCCAGGGCTGCTGGGCTTTATGACAGGCACACACTGGTCAATAGTGGCACACATTGGTGGGAGAAGACCAGGTCCTCAACCCACTTATCACCAGAAATTACCCATGCCCAGTTGGTAACATTAGTCAGCACGACCAAATCACCTAGAGCCGTATTTTATACTAAAACAAGTACATTAATAGTCTTATCACTACACACAGTCTCTGCTCCATGTTCTCCTGTCATGAGTATACTGTGCGCCACAGCACATGCCCAAAGCAGTTGGTTTATGCAACTCTTCATGCTATAAGGTGCCATAGATAGTCTGTGCTGCTGCCCACAGTCCATTCCTTGGTGTGTTTGAGATGGCCACATTCTGCATGTTTTTCAACGTTTGTAAGAACCCAACAGAGACATAGGGAGAATATGAAAATTTCAAACTGGCATTGGCTAGAAGATCAAACTTTGTACCTTGTGCTTGGGAGGTGAAGACCTCAACCATCATGCCAACTGGTCTCCATCTATGGACCCTGAAAACCAAGTAAGGTTCCTAAATACTATTATTTTTGTACACTTTCTCAGTTAATTGAAGTACCTATACCTGCAAGATAGGATATACCTAAAAGTTCTTAGATTTAATAAACAAGAACTCCTGAACTATATTGCTAACAAACCCACAAGAAGGCATAATAGTCATGACCTGGTCATTCAGAATGTAGCTTCTTCATGACTATTCTCCTGGTATCTTCATATTCCCCGGTTAAAGTCGGATTACAAACTAGTCACTTTCACCTTCAAAATCAACACCCTAAAACTAATGTCTCTTACACTTAAGAAATTGTATAAATCTGACGAACTTAAAGGATGTAAATGAGCTAAGGAAAACAAACTCAATTCAGTTTATACATTATTCATATAGATATGGAACACAAACAAATATTGATAAAATGTTTTGTCTCAAGCAATCTGTTATCACATATCAGATAAGTTTCTATAGTTTCATGTCCATTATCAGACCATAATGCTATAATCTTTAATATTATTTCAAAAACTGACAATTTAATACATCAAAGAAGATTACCAGTGTACATTATTAAAATAAAAGGATTCAATGATTGGTATGTTCAAGAGATCAAAAATTTCCTGCAAAATACATGAATGGTAAAGTATCTGACATTGTCCTGCAGGATTTACTACAGGCTTACTTAAATGGAATAGTTACAAGCTGGTATATTAGTAAAACAAGAAAATGTGATAAATTAAATACACTACAGGCTAAAATAGACACACTAAAGTTAAATCTAAAACCAAATGGCATTATCAGTTAGTCTGAGCTTAAAATCTTAAGTACAAAATATATTGAAATTCTAAATCATAAAATTTCAATAAATCTGCAAAAACTTAAACTTCAGGCATATTCAGTAAATACTTTAAGTTTGCACACATGTGCTCTTAGTTCAAAGAAAATGAATAAACTGAATCATATAAAGAAATTATAATGCATATAAATAGTAAAAAAGAAAGTAGAACAAAAAAATAATACAAGAAATTAATAATAAAGGTATTCTTGAGGGCATTACAATATTTTATGAAAATATAAATAATAATAGAAATAACATAGATAATGATGGTATAGTTAAAACTTTTATAAGAGAAAATATAAATAATAAATTCACAAGTGAACAAATAAAACAATGATAGACCATTCACTTTAACAGAATTAAAAGGTCAAATAAAAAATTAAAAAAAAATAAAATACTGAGCTTAGATGGTCTTATTCCAGAGCTATATAAACTACTACCGGATGATGCAGTTAAAATATTAGATAAGGTCTAGAGAAATAAAAACAACTGTAGAAGTCCCCCCCCATCATGGAATTATTCCCTTATTTCATCTATTTTAAAACAAGATAAAGATCCTACAGTGTTTATCATACAGACCCATTTCACTTTTAAATGTGTACTATAAGATGTTCATGTCCATTTTAGCTAACATAATTAATCTACTTATACCTAAACTATTTAACTATGATAAAACTGGGTCTGCTTTAAATAGACAAGTGCAGGATAATATAATAAGAATACATAGATTAATAGACTATGAAATTAAAATAAAAAAGAACTTTATATCATTAGTCTTGATATAGATAAGGCTTTTGATTCATTTAATTGGTTGTACCTTTTTAAAACACAAATTGTATAATTTCTCAGCTAAGCTAATTGCATTAATTTCTAAGTTATGTAATAACTCTTGTACTTATGCTAAAATAGGTTATTTTCCTTCTACTTCCTTTAAGTTACAAAAAGGCACAAAACAAGGCTGTCCACTATCACCTTTACTTCTTGCATTAGCTATAGAATCATTTGCTTATAGCATTAGATAAAATAAGAACACTAATGGTATCAAAATAAAAGAAGCTTTTGAAGTAAAGATTCAACAATTCACCAATATTTTACTAACATTAGGAAATATAGAAAATTCATTAGACCATATAATTAGTCAGTATGAAGAAATGTCAAACTTAAGATTTAATCACAATAAAAAAGTACATTATTAATCATTAATAAATTAAAAAAATCATAAAAAAATATTCCAACTTCAATTGGAATAGCAATCAAATGAAATACCTTGGTATAACCATTATGTCTAATTGTAAAGAAATGATGCAAACAAACTTTCAACACACCGTTGATAAAATTTTAAGTTTAGTCACAAATTGGAGCAGATTCTTCTTTACCATGCTTATTAAGATGGCATTTCTCCCTAAAATATTGTCTTACAATATTTATTACTATCTCCACCAAAAAAAAATTGATGAAGAAGATAAATAATATTCTACTTAATTTTTTGTTCTTGGCATCCTAATAAACAAAGAGTTTCCTTTTACTGGCACAGAAAATGTTGGGTTAATGGTGGAATAGGATTCCCTTATATTCAATTGTTTGCTACTTTAACAATTGTAAAAGTTATAGCATTGCATATAAATTCATCTTACAATTCAAAATGGAAACAAATACATCAAGAAATATTAGTAAATGATAAATATATCACAGTCATAAATAAATAATGCCTAATAACTTTATCTGGTTATTAAAAGATTTTTTGTGGAAATGGCTTTCCACCCTCTTCTCAAATTCCCTATTTAAAAAAGATAATTTTCTCTTTCCAAACGTTTACATATTCTAAGAATTATATTAAAGACTTAATATTTTCTATGTTTCCAACTGCATATACAAATGACTGCTTAGAAACTCATAACTTCAACAAAACACTAGTATTGAAACAACAAAGTAATTTAATTTACTGGCATAAATTCTTAAATGGTACTGATATATATATATATATATATATATATATATATATATATATATATATATATATATATATATATATATATATATATATATACTATTCCAAATTTAAGGTCCAAATACAATCAAGATTCTGAAAATTGGCTAATGTTATAAATATTTAGAGACTCTGTGAACACAGAGGTAAATAAGATATTTAACATAGATAAAAAATTGTTTGTCAAATTACTGGAATACTTAATAAATATCAGTAATAATACAATGGAAAATAAATCATATGTGTTACAAATTTATAACATTCTTAAGTCAGAATTCACATATTTTGACGATCCTGTATTGGAAGTACTCCTCAAAAATTAATAATTATGATCTCTAAAGAATAAAAGAAATTAATATTAAAATCTAATAATAAAACTACATCTTCATTATATTGGAATATTTTCACTTGGAAATTTTTTACACAAAGCATTTGTCACTCCTATCAAAATTACAATTATGTATAAATCAAATTGAATTATGTGCTGGAGATGTGATTCTAAAATAGCTGATTGAACACAGATGGCAAATGAATGTGAAGCCATCTCCCTTTTAGGAAAGAACTTAATAACTTTATTCAAGTTCTATAGTCAGATAGATGTAATATTTCTAATTATTTAGTTTTATTTAATGTTCCAATTCCTGAGATAATTTCAAAAGCTCAAGTGCTTTTTCTTTGGTCTATTCTTTACTATAGTCAGAAAAGTAATTACTAAAAATTGGAAAAGTAAAGTTACCTCCTTTAGTGTTGAATTTATTACTATAGCAAAATGGTTTGCAGTAGTGAATTGCATACTATAAAGATAAGAACTTCTAATATTACACATTCATATAAATCTTGGCCTTAAAGAGCTGCTTGAAAGATATTAATTGTTGTTGATATATAACTTTGATGTATTGATCAGGTGTGGACCTATGTCAATAATTATTTGTTTTATACTTGATTTTTTATTTATTGTTTCAAAACCAAACAAAAGAAAATTTAAAAATAATATGACTAAAAACTTAAAAAATTCTGTGAGGATTATTAAAGCACCTCATGAACTTAGGTTAGTATTAGAGGGTAAGGAAAACTACAAATTAATCTTTATCTACACTAGGAGGCTAAGAATTAACACCCAACATTTCTCTGAACTTATTATAAATGACACCACCTGTTCTGATCCAACAGACATTGTTGACATATGAGGAAACAAATTCAGTATGAATTTTACCCCAGAAATGATTATTCAGAACCCACTTTTCCTTGAATTTCTTGAACTTCCATCATCACTAACAAGCATGAACTGAAGGTGTATAGCAAAAATACTTCCTCCTTTTGACCTGATAATATATCTGGCTATTTAATAACCATTACTAAAGAAGCCCTGAATATGAAATGATGTGGTAAAACACAATACAAATAGAAAAAAATGTTCTTGTAACCCCCCACCAGTGTGTTGCTTACAGCATTTTCTATTTGCTTGTTTTTATCCATTTGGACCATATTGAAATCATTTCAGGGAGTACATGCTCAAAATATATAGCCAGCATAGATAATAAAATGTGATAACAAAATAACAAGTAGTACAAAGTATAAAATAATTTACAAACAAATTTGGAGTAAATACAGAAAGAAGATGAAATTACCTAAGGATGGTATGACAAGCAATACTGGATGATCTAAAGAAATAAACAAAGTACAAACATAACAATCCACTTCAACAAAACATGGCCCAAACTAATTCTAACTAAAGACTCTAACACATCTAAATCTTGAACCAGTTGGGAAATAATTGGTCCAATGAAGAAGCATGTGCTGTTCTTTCTATTGGAAAGGCTAACTGGACCCTGAAACATGGTAATACAGTGATGTCACAGATATAGAACCAGAGCACAATGAAATACAAATGGTGCCTAGTGCAGTTGTATAGGTAATGTGCTTCATGTGGCTAGACTGATCTTCTAGTTGTACTATGCTTGTTCTTCATATTTCTTAACACAAACACGATGGGATTCAGACAGAAAACTAGATAGGCATACATGTGACTGTGTGTGTGTGTGTGTGTGTGTGTGTGTGTGTGTGTGTGTGTGTGTGTGTGTGTGTGTGTGTGTGTGAGTATGTCTGTGTGTGTGCATATATGTGTGTCTGTGTATGTTCTTGTGTGTTTGTACACTCCTGTGTGTTACAGGATTATAGCCCCTGTTATGAAGTACACTAGTAAACCACCTTGAAAAAGGATGAGGCGCAAGTGGAATGGGAATAGTTGGTCACTATAACAACCACTTACTAGAAGTTCTTCACATAGTAACAGGTAAACAAGGCTTTAATAGATAATATTTCTACTTACATACTAGTTAATAATGAAACAGTATATTGAACAAAGGAACTTCATTTGTTCCGAAAGAAAATAGGAGCCTACTATATACCTCAACAGAACTGAGACAATTTACAAGAACACTAAATTTGTAACTCATGTTTCCAAACAATGAATTCACTGATACTATCTTAAACCTAGCACATTCATTTAAATTATCCATCCAATAATAATAACATTCAAGGTGCATGAGAAGAGGATATATATCTGTAATGTGACTCTTCAAATGACTGGACTTAGGATAATCTGTCCATTAGTGAGGGATGAGGACTGATGTGATAAAAGTGGCATTGTTATTGCAAACAAAGACATTTAAAAATAGTGTATATAATTTATAATAGCTGGTCATGGTGGATTTTCATTGTTATTGTTGGTTTATATATATTTTTTCTTGTTGTATATCAGTTTGGCTATTGTTTTATTACATTTTTATAATTTCAATTATTCTTTAAATCTTCTTCTCTTTCAGCTGTTCCCGTTAGGGGTCACCACAGCGGATCATCTGTTTCCAAACAGAAGGAAGAAACTGTTGCAAAAGAGAGTAAAATCCCATGAGTGGAGGAGCTCCCTGGTCAGCCTCAGTAAGAAGCTGAGATCCCTTATAAGATCCTCCAAAGCTAGCTTCTAAAACAAAATTGCCACTAATTCTAAGGACAACCACAAAGCATTCTATAGTTATGTCAAGAATCTCGATGGCATCACCCAGATCTGCTCTGAGTTACAGCACAACGGCACGAAAATTATAGAACCAACTGATATTGCCAATATCCTGGCAGATAGGTTCAGTACTAATTTTACCCCCTTCACCCCCTAAAGGGCCCATATCTATACAGGAAGAATGCCGAGTCCATGTAATCACAACTACGCAGGTAAAAGCTGCACTCTCTAAAGCCAAAAACACAGCATCCACGGGACAGGACAACATCCCAGGCTGCGTTTTACATGAACTTCAGAATGAACTGGCTCCCCACTTAAGCACCATGTTCAATAATAGCCACGCATCAGGCATTGTGCCCACTGAATGGCGCACAGCAACAGTTATCCCACTCCACAAAGGGGGAGCCACCACTGATCCCCGGAACTATCGACCTATTAGCCTGATGAGCCTGGTCTGCAAGGCCATGGAACGTATCATCATGGAACTCATAAACAAAAACATTGGTAAGCTCCAAACTCTGAATCCCACTCAGTTAGGGTTTGTGAATGGCAGATCATGCCTCCTGAACCTGATCAACTTCTTTGAGGCAGTCATCAAAGCCGTAGATGAGGGTAAGGTGGTTCACACAGCCTATCTTGACCTCGCCAAGGCTTTCGACACCATCCCCCATTCTGGAATTATAGCTAAATTCACTAAACTAGGTATAAATCCCTACAATACAAGATGGGTTGCCAACTGGCTCACTGACAGAACCCACACTGTAAAAGTTGCAGACTCCATATCTGACCTCAAAGCAGTGACAAGTGGAGTACCACAGGGTTTCGTCCTGGGACCTCTCCTGTTTAGTATCTACTTCTCTGAAGTACAGGCTAACACAGAAGGCCTCTAGCTAATGTAGTTCACAGATGACTGCAAACTAGGAGCCATAGTCAAGTCCCCAAATGATGTGGACATTCTACACAAGGGCCTCGCTGAGACAGATGCCTGGTGTCAGAGCCATGACCTCAAGCTCAATGCCAAATGTGCAGGGTCACCTCCTTTGATAAAAACTCTGTACCCATGAACTACCACATAGGCAGCAATCTACTTAACACCGAATGTGTGATAAGAGACCTTGGGACCCAGGTGGACAGTAGTCTCTTCTTTGATAGTCACATCACCACAGTAGCCAGGAAGTCCTTCTATGTGGCACACCTCATCATAAAAGGGCTCTCATCCAGGAAACACAAAAGAAAAACAAATACCAGAGATGTACAATAAAGGTCCCAGTCAGCAGAAACTGTTCAGTTACTTAATTCTCAGCGTAGTCACACAGCGTGGAAATGAAAATACTTAAAAAATCACTTTTATTAAATCCACCAAAACACATTAACGCTCAAACCATATGTTTTCCTTTCTCAGCTTCATCAAATGTGGGCTGGAACTAAAACCAGAAATTTAAACCATTGGTAATTATCATAAACCAATCAGAATGTTTTAATTTATGTTGTAAATTTAACTTTTTGTAAAAGAAAAACATGATGCTCTAAAAGTGCATGTTCAAAAAATGTAATGACTGAATGATATTGTATCAAAAACCTCCAACAGTATTTGAAATTATTTGATTTCATAACACAAAATACATATATAAATATATTAAAAACGGGTCTATATCAGAACATCAAAGTATTAAAACTTCGAATGTTTTGATATCGAACACTATTCAGTGAACACTAAGAATAGCAAAGCTGCAGAACAGCGAATTCAGTTGGCCGTTTCTGTGGCTTTGCTATTCTTAGCGCTGTGGTGGAAAGTTACGGGTTGGGTTCAGGTAAGTGTGCGATTGTTTGTACGTTAGGGTTAGGGGCGGGTTAAGTGAGTTAGGGTTAGGGTGCGGGTTAGGCGTGTGTGCAATAGTGACAGACTTTAGGGTTAGGGGCAGTTTAAGTGAGTTAGGGTTAGGTGAGTGTGCGATAGTGATGGACCTTAGGGTTAGGTTTTGAGTTATATCTGTGTGGTTGCTATTTGTTTGATGTGTTTGTGTTGTGTTGTGTGTATGTGTTTCAGAGCAGCAAATTTTTTCCATGGGAAAAAAATTTGCTGTTCTGAATGTTCGATATTTTCATGTTTAGATGTTTTGTGGCCGATGAAATAGCATTCGCTATTTTCATCTTTCGATAACGTGATATAAACACTTAAAAAATGTATAGATAAAAGATATACCTGTACCACCATCTACTGTTCATTCAGAAAAAAAAACATGATAAAACATGGTTTGTTTGAAAAAACTTTCTTATTGAAACCTATTCTAGAATGTTACTTAAAAATACATATTTATAAAACAAATTTGTGAATATATAATATGCTAAAAACTTCACTCAATAAAAAATGTCAAATTGGAAACTTGATAAATCCATAAAAAGTTTTTTTAAAAAACATCTAAAAATGCATATAAACCACATGAGTATAAAAATATATTCAAACAAAGGTAAGATATTAATAACTTTATCTAATTTGGCATAAACTATAGCAGCAATAGGAAAGTTCACATGATTGATCGAAGTATACATTTTGTTAGTCTATTTTATTGTGTGTATAAATGTCAAAATATTTCAACATACATGTTTGTATGTGAAATTCTTATTATTTGATTTTAACCCCAACTTGGAAAATGTGTCCCATCTTTTATCATACTTCCTCAGTGGGACCCAGAGGCTTATAACTTAGCTGCTCTGAGTTTAAGAAGCAGGGCAATGGAAATACATTCATTTAACCCTGTTTTTTTGTTTGCCTGCAAGGTCACTTGCCACCAGAGTTCCCTGTATTCAATTCTTTCCTCCCATAAACCCCCTCTTACATCCATCTTTACCCTTTCTAATACAAAGAACAAGAAATGTGCATCCTTACGTTCTTGTTTATGTTTAAAAAGAGCATTTGTTTCCTTTTTATTCTGTATATCATATACATGCTCATATATTCTTCTTTGCAACTTTCGTTCTTTCTTATATCAAATGCTTGGCAGACTTCACATTTTGCCAAATATATCAAACCTGAACTCTCACAGTTATTGTATTCCTTCCCTTCCAAAACCATTTCCCTACTTTCCAAGAAAATGGATTCTTTATTAATAATGAAGGGACATTGAGTACAGTGCCCACATTTAAAGGTTCCCTTCCTTTTTATTCTATTTGATACATCAATTGCCTTGTTTGCTTCTAATAAGTTTTTAATACTTAAAGATTTCTTATATACCACTTTCAAATTCTCCTTTTTTATTTTTTCTAGGTCAGTGATAGAGGTAAATCTGTTCAATTCTTTCTCTAAAATGTTCCTAACTAATGCTGAACTTGCATTATATTCAATTACTAAGGCTCAATTAAAATCTTCTTCTATTTTATTCTGTTTGTTTCACTTTTTATACCTAATATAGGTTTAAATTTTTCTGATCTACCTTCTGCCACTTCATTTTCTATTTTTTCAATTAACACCTCAGGGTACTTTCTTTTAATAAACATTCTCCTTAAGATAATCATTTCATTTAAAAAATCCTCATCATTAGATGTCATTCGTGATTATCTTATGTACAGCTCCCTAACCAAATTTCTTTTTTGATACATTGTATGAACACTATTGTAATGTAAATAAGAGTTGGAATAAGTGATTTTTATATGTACCTTTGAATTAAATTTGTTGTCCTTCTTATAGATCATTACATCTAAGTATTCCAGTTTTTCCAAATCAACTTTAAATGTAAATCTTAAGAAGTCAGTGCTACTGTTTAAAAATTCTATGAACTCCAAGATCTCTTCCTCAGTAGCTTCCTAGAAGATGCCGGTGTCATCTAAAAATATTTTATATAACAGCCATTTACTGCTAAATATAGATTTAAACACCTGTTTCTCTTCCCATTTTGCCAAAACTAGATTTGCATATGTTGGTGTGCAAGCTGCGCCCATAGCTACACCCTTTATTTGGTGAAAATATTCACCTTTAAAGTAGAAAAAATTGTATTTGAGAACCAAGTCCATTAATTGAAGAATTACAGTACATTCATTATGTGTTAAAATCCTATCTTCAAAAATCAACTCTTCCAAAAGTGCTAAATCTTCTTCATGAGGAATGCTAGAAAACAAATCAATTATATAAATGGTAAGAAATTTAATATTTTCTTTGTATAAATTCTGATCAATACTTCTAAGAAAATCCCATGAATCCCTAAGTATATTTTTTCTCCTTAATCAGGACAATTTTAGTTTTGAATCAATATATTTAGAAAGGGGAAGTGTCTTCGTACCTTCCACAGACATTATTGGTCGTAAAGATGGGTCATTACCATTTTTGGCCACTTTTGGTATACCAAATATTGTTGGTATCTTTGTTTTTTCCACCTTTAAATATTGATAAGTCTTACTGTCAATCAAACCTTCCAAAACTAAATTCTCCAATTCCATGTAAATTCTACAATTAGCTATATTAATCTCATTTTTTGAAATACTAGTATATCTCTCAGGGTCCCTTAAGATTTTATTCATCTTTTCTTCATAGGTCCAAGTATCCATCAATACAATTCTCCCTCCCTTATCCGGATTCATAACTCTTGTATTTGTGTCTTTCCTTAATTCATTTAACATGAAACATTCTTCTAAATCCAAATTACTTCTATATTTAACTTTATCAAAGTTCTTTCTTATTTCATTTTCCACTAAATTCTCAACACAAAAGGTTTCTCATCCAGGGAAAAAGAGGTCATTGTTCCCCTCTACTCAACACTCATTAAACTCATTATAGAGTACAACTTCCCTTTTGGAATGTACCTCACAAGACATCTGCAGCAGCTGGAAAGGCCACAGAAGTACCTCACAAAGAGGATTACTGGCCTCAAACAAATGCCTTACACTGACCGCCTCAAAAAACTCCAGCCTTACTTCGTAGCATATCGCCTTCTCCGAGGCGTTTTAATCTTACAACAAATAGTAAGGACAAACAGAGGTGGTGATGTAGAAAACCACACTGAAGAATTAGAACAACAATGGATTACTAAACTACAAACAGATGGATATCCTGGTTTGAATGGCTGTACCTCATTAGTTCCTTACCTTAAGGCAAGGCGCCTTAAACACTAAATAGGATTTTTTTATATATTTTTTATTGTTCTATTATGGTTATATGTGCACAAATGTGTGAATATATATATATATATATATATATATATATATATATATATATATATATATTTTAATAACCATCAGGGATGACATTCCCCCTTTTTTAAATATATTGAGTGTATTCACACCTTTCTATATATTTTATGCATTTTTCTTATGGATATCGATATATGTTCTTATGTTAGTAGAGTAATATCTCTTTAAATTGTGATGTCATACTAATTGTCCTAGTATTTAACCAAGCATCAGTTGTAGTGATGTGGTCTGATGAAGCAACATTAAGTTGTGAAAGCACTTACCGTTTGTCTTCTGCAATAAAGTACAGTGACTGATTTCCAGTGTGTAACTTTGATGCCTTAATTTACTTTTGCTGTTGTTGTGTGTTTTGGGCACCTCAGTGTACCTGCAGCCATTTGTTTTTTGCATCTTCTCTGAGGTGATCTCTGCCTAACATATAAAGCTATGTCAAACCCAGAGCTGTTGGACATGCTACACCTAAAGAAATCCTAATCCCTCTGTTCTTCATTAGCAGTCTTCAAGAAAAATCTTGATGAGTGAATGGGAAATAGGAAATACACCCTGGGGATCACTTATGTGTCTCTGCTCGATGGTGGCACAGGAAAATAACTTTCTTGGGTGGCGTAAGCCAGGGAACCTTGTTGGCTAGGCTTACGTAGGTCCTTGGGCCGATAGCCTAGTACCTACCTATGAACCTATGAACCTATTTCTTCCTTTTATTGCTCAGTCACACCAACCGCCTGCATGTCTCTCTCACTGCATCCATAAACCATATCTTAGGCCTTCCTCTTTTCCTCTTACCTGACAGCTCCATCCATAGCATCCTTTTCCCAATATACCCATCACCCCTCCTCAGCACACCCAAACCAACGCAATCTCACCTCTCTGACTTTGTCTCCAAACCGTCCAACCTGAGCTGACCCTCTAATATACTGATTCCTAATCCTGTCCATCCTTGTCACACCCAGTGCAAATCTTAACATCTTTAACTCTGCCACTTCCAGCTCTGACTCCTGCCTTTTTGTCAGTGCCACCATCTCCAACCCATACAACATAGCTGGTCTCACTACCCTCTTGTAGACCTTCCCTTTCACTCTTACTGGTACTCGTCTGTCACAAATCACTCCTGACACTCTTCTCCACCCATTCCACCCTGCCTGTACTCTCTTCTTTACCTCTCTTTCACACTCACCATTACTCTGAACTGTTGATCCCAAGTACTTAAACTCATCCACCTTCGCCAATTCTACTCCCTGCATCCTCACCATTCCTCTATCCTCCCTCTCATTTGCACACACATATTCTGTCTTAGTCCTGCTGACCTTCATTCCTCTCCTCACTAGAGCATATCTCTTCCTCTCCAGGGTCTCATCAACCTGATCCCTACTCTCACTATAGATCACAATGTCATTTGCAAACATCATAGTCCATGGGGCCTCCTGTCTGATCTCATCTGTCAACCTGTCCATCACCATTGGAAATAAGAAAGGGCTCAGAGCTGATCCTTGATGTAATCCCACCTCCACCTTAAATGGATCTGTCACTCCCATAGCAGACTTCACCACTGTCACACTAAACTTCCTCATACAATACCACAACTCCCCTCTAGGCACCCTATCATATGCTTTCTCCAAGTCCACAAAGAAGCAATGCAACTCCTTCTGACCTTCCCTATATTTCTCCATCAACAGTCTCAGAGCAAACATTGCATCTGTAGTGCTCTTTTCCAGCATGAAACCATACTGCTAATCGCTAATCATCACCTCCCTTCTTAACCTAGCTTCCACTACTCTTTTCCATAACTTCGAGCTGTGACTGATTTGTAGTTACTACAACTCTGCACATCACCCATATATTATTCTTAACTTATTCTTTAAATAAAACAAAATATTAATTAAACTGTTTTAAGAACTGCAGGTAAGGATGGAGGCATTGTGATCATGGATAAAGAGAAGTATGTAACAGCAAATCTTGCTTGACTAAATGTTAAAACATCTTATAAAAAGATTTTTATAACTGATGTGAACAACATTGTTATAAATGTGAAAACCTCATTACTGAATTTACAAGTGAATTATTTATTTATTTATTTATTTAACATGTGTTGACCGGGAAAGTCCGACTAGGTTCCACAGAGCCTGTTTTCAGCGGAGGCCCGGGGAGAAATGCTCCAGATGCATGTCTTTGGAATGACCTTATTATATTATATTATATTAATTGTGACATGTTCCTTTATTTTCAAGTTAAATGTCCAAAATTACCATATTTTATTACCTACCTAAGATACATAAAGATCAAAGTAATCCACCATTTAGACCAATAGTACATTCTAAGTAATGTATTTCAGAACTACACCACTCAACCTCTAAGTGCAAGAAATTTGGGCAAAGCCAAACATAATGACAAGACAAAGGCTCAGAATTATTGACACATTTTGAATATTGCTCTTAAAAACTAGAATAATAGGTTTTGCATTAGCATGCATTTTCTGGAGGATATGAAGTCTGAAATGCAAATCCATCTATTCATCCATCCACAACCCCTTTCATCATTTTTTGCACATGAGGTTGGGGTGTCACTTCAACAATCATCTAGAGACAAGGTTCATATCACCAGATATGTTATTATTTAGTGACTTCATTCCTTAATGATTTGCCAGAAAAGCAGGAGTTTTATGAGAACAGACAAAAAATTTGATGCAAAAATCTGAACATTCTGTGAAAATATGAACAGTTGAGAGATATATACAAAACCCATCTCATTATTTTTAAAAAGCACCCTAAAACAATTCCTGTGCATAAAGAAAGTTGTATTAAAGATAATGCTGATTTTTTTACATTGCCTGAGTGAATATGCATTATTAAATGATTGTTTGTGACCTTTATTTGTAACTTTAGACATTGAGTCATTGTTGACAGTCAGCCCTAATGACTATGGTGTATAAGCTACTGAAGATGGTTTAATTCAGTTTTCTGATTTTGAGTAACAATATAGAAATGCTTCTTGTGAACCTTTTATATATGTAATAGAAAATAATGTTTTCATATTCTAAGAGGAGAAGTTTGAACAAGTGATGGCATGGTATTGAGAACACCTGTGGAAAAATGCATGCCAACAACATTTTCTCCTCCTGGGAGAGATATGTGATTTTTAAAGACAGACATCCTTTTCATGACAGAACTATGTTTTTAAATGATTTGTGGATGATATTTGTTTAAAAGCCTTTTGCTTGTGGTCATCTAAAGCTGTTTTAAGTGTATTTTTAACTGTTTGTAGTCGTTTAAAACTGTTTTAAGTATATTTTTTACTGTTTTTGCCTTATCTTTTCAAAAAAAATGTTTTCCTTGTTTTCCACCTTTCTAAGCTAGTGTAGTCCAGTTTTCAGGCTAGTGCTGAATTCAGAGCTGTATTACAATTTTCTGAGTTGCCCATACCTTACTTGGATAGAGGGAGGGTTCGCTGTTCACCTATGAGAAAGGGAGCTTTGAGTAGCCATCTGACCCTGGAGGAGTGGTTCCAGCCCAGAAGTTAGTAGTTTATAGGCCATTTTGGGCTAATTTCTATCTCTTTCATTTCCCTGCTGCAAAAACCGCGTTTGCACAGTTTTGCACATCCAGGCAGCCCCGCTTAGCTAGGGCTAAATTTACTCCGGCTCTACCAAGTCCCCTCTTCAGTTTTTCCTTTGAAAGTAGTCTAACTCTCAACCTAAGCACTTAAAAAGCATCCTACAGTCCAGCACTTGCTCAGACCTAATAGCAAGCACTAATATACCCCGACACTTGATTGCCCAGCAGGGCAAGGCTCATTATTCACCCCTCACCAACCAAGTGACTAAGCAGCTCACCCTACTATTCGGGCATGACCAAAGGGCAATTTCAGGTATACTCTCCAGTCCAGCTGGTGAACCTGGGTATCCTGTGGCAATGTTACAACTGCCTCATGTACACAGACAACCCTCTCCTCCTACCACAAAACATTAACATATCTAAAAGATGCTATTATATAGCTAAACTGGAGACTAAGCTCTCTCCACCCAAGACTGGAACAGGCAGTCATGTAAAGAAGGTGCAACTCCAGCTTCACATAGACATACTAAACGAGTACTGGCAAAAAATACACATAAATACATGAAATTATACTTGGAGGCTCTAAATAAAAACTTGCAAAAGCATCACAGACCTCCAAAGCAGACACCCAAAAAACCTGCACCTCCCGTCACAAACCAGACAACACATAAAACACAAAATCAGTGTGCCGCACAATCACAGCCCTTAAGGTGAAATAACATACCTAACACACAAGTAATAGGCAACTCTATAGTCAGGAACACTGACGTCCCACTCACTAGGCTGGACAAGGAGAAGGTTACTGTTAGCTGCCTGTCAGGAGCCAGAATCTGTCACATAACACAAGCACTCAGGTCACTCCAAAACAAGTACAGGTATGACTGTCATTGTTCATGTTGGTGTGAATGACCTGAGACGTACCTCCCTGGACTACTTGAAAAGAGACATGGAAGAGCTCTCTGATCATGTAGCCCAGGCGGGTGTGACCCTGACCCTGAGTAGCATCCTGCCCTCACCAAGAATGATACCGCAGTATAAAGAAAAAATGATCAATTTCAACAACTGGCTAAGCTTCTGGTGTCATTCAAAGGGGATCCAGTGATTGGCAGCCTGGGACGACATGCTCGACAAGCCTCGTTGCTTCGCAAGAGACGGTTTGCACATGTCACCCCTAGGCTTTCAAATACTGGCCAAGGCTCTTGCTGCCCCCATAGTGCCTTTTTTAGGCAAGCCTCAAAAGTCAAACCCACCTCCATAAACAGCACAAATAAAAAAATTAGGGTTATGCTCCTCAACACCAGGAGTTTAAATCTCAAAATGCATGCGCTCGAAGCACTTCTCAGTATGGAGAATGGTGACATCTGTGCAGTAACTGAAACCTGGTTCAAGGCTCCACAGAGCACCCCAGCACTACCAGGCTACAACTCATACCACACATTTTGGCCACAGAACATGGACCAAAACACAAAAGGAGGGGGTGTATCCATATTCATCAAGGTTACCTACACCTCCAGATTAGTGGCACAGCATGATACCTCCGAGATCATCCATGTGCAACTAACATCAGGCAAATCTGCAATGCAAATTGTGGCCTGCTACAGATCACCCTCCATGACCCAAGACCACCACTCCACCTTTCTGGAGACACTGGAAAACATGAAAGTCCTACCGAGCACCCTGATATTGGGCAATTTCAATTCCCCTACCATTAACTGGGAAAACTACTCAAGTACAAACTCCCAGGTCCAGCGCTTCCTGGAATTTATCAACTCAAATGCCCTAGATCAGCTGGTAAACTTCCCTACCAGAGGTGAAAACATATTGGAGCTGGTCATCACCAACATGGGAGACAGGTGTTCCACACCGGAGGTCAACCCGTCTCTGGTTAGATCAGACCATAAACTAATCACTCTGGATGTCCACACCACACCACCACCTCCAACCAAGGAAACCACAGTGAAAAACTTTTTTATAGCAAACTTCATCTTACTTAAGACAGAGGTGGTAAGTTTCACAGCCCCCACACTAACGGATAACAGTGTCCAAGATGCAGGAACCTTTACAAATGCACTCTATGAGCACCTACAAGGATGCATGCATCATGCCATCCATAGCAAAACTAAGACACAACCCCTAAGAGAAGGAAACCAGTCTGGTGGACCCCTCCCATAAACAGGCTATACAATAGAAGGAGGAAACTAGTTCAGAAAAAAAGCAAATCCCAAGAAGGAAAGACATCCCTGATCAGTATCAGTAAGAAACTAAGGTCCCTCATAAAATCCTCCAACGCTAACTTCGAAAAAAAAATAGCCAAGGATTCAAAAGATAACCACAAAGCCTTCTTTAGGTATGTCAGGAATCTAAGTGGCAACTCACAGATATGCTCTGAGCTAGTGCAAAATAGCACAAAATATACTGAACCCACTGATATTGCCAACATCCTGGCAGATAGATTCAGTGCAAACTTCACCCCCCCTCTCACCCCCAAAAGGGCCCACAACAATACCGGAAAAGTGTAGTGTCCCAGAAATCACAGATGCACAGGTGAAAACAGCCCTTTCAAAAGCCAAAAGCACAGCATCAATGGGGCCAGATGGTGTCCCAGGCTGCATCTTGCATGAACTAAAGAACAAACTAACCTTCCACCTAAACACACTGTTCAACCTCAGTCTATCCACAGGTTACTTTCCCATAGAATGGCACACAGCAATGGTTATTCCGCTCCACAAAGGAGGGGCCACAACTGACCCTGGTAACTATTGCCCCATAAGCCTGACTAGCCTGGTCTGCAAGGCTATGGAGCGCATCATCATGGAACTCATTAACAAAGATATTGGGAACCTCCAAACACTTGACCCGACCCAGTTTGGCTTTGTTAAGTGCAGATCATGCCTACTAAACCTGGTTGACTTCTTCGAGACAGTCACCAAGGCCATAGATGAGGGGAAGGTAGTTCACACAGCCTACCTTGACCTCGCCAAGGCTTTTGACACCATTCCCCAATCGAGAATTATAGAAAAACTCACCAGACTGAACATAAACCCCTACGTCATGAGATGGGTTGCCAACTGGCCTACAGACAGAACTCACACGGTAAGATTAGCGGGCTCCAGGTCCGACTCTAAACCAGTCACAAGTGGTGTCCCACAAGGCTTGGTCCTGGGAACCCTACTGTTCAGCATATACTTCTCAGAAGTACAGGCAAACACAAAAGGACTATGGCTAACCAAGTTCACTGATGACTGCAAACTGGGAGCCATAATTGACTCTCCAGTTGACACGGACATTCTCCAAAAGGGCATTACTGAGACAGACACCTGGTGTCAAAGTCATGGTCTTAAGCTAAATGCCAAAAAATGCATAGTCATCCTGTTTGGGAAAAACAACACCCATGAATTACCACATAGGTGGCAGTCCCCTTAATACAGAAGATGTAATAAGAGATCTAAGGACCCAGGTAGATAGCAAACTCTCCTTTGACAATCATATTGCCAAAGTAGTTAGGAAATCGTTCTGTGTAGTCCATCTAACTGAGATTAATGCTGGGCAATGATTAGTAACATGTTGACATGCAAAATGTTGCCATTTGGTGTCGACATTATTCATGTCAGTATTGGTGCTGTTTGGTAAAGGTAAGTAAGTCCATATAAATATACACACACACACACATTTTATATATATAAATATAGATAGAGAGAGAGAGAGGTTTGTGGATCTATTACGTATGACCGAGTCACTCTAATGTCAAATGTAAAACTCTGACAAAATAAGTTTGATCATACACAATAGCATAAAAGAAATAACAAAAATAATAATATTGAGAGAGGAAACTTATTTCTTCTCCTGATATTGAAACTAAAACTCCCAGCAACATTGGCCTCAAATTTCTCCAAACAGTGACAGTACTACAGAAAGGTTTTAATGACATTAACGTGTAGGGTTAGGGTTGGGGGTAGGGAACAGCATAAAGGTTAGGGTTAGCACGCATTTTCTAAAGAGGGCAGGGGGCACCACTGCATAACCTCAGTAATTGGTGATAAGACTAACCCTAATGGTGCCCCTTTCTCCAACTCTATCCCTACACCTTAATGTCATTAAAACCCTCTGGTAACACTGCCAGTACACAAGAAAGGACTCAGACACAAACATTCACAAACACACACACAAACAACACTACATCTTTCCCCTAACCTAACCCTTACCCTAAAATACACAAATTCTCACACAAGCACACAAAATAACACTGAAATTACAAACCAACAACATATCCACCATTTGGCCATCTGTACCATCAACATTAAATCACACTATAATATATGTGTGTATATGTATATGTATATATGTATGTATGTGTGTGTGTGTGTGTGTGTGTGTGTGTGTGTGTGTGTGTGTGTGTGTGTGTGTGTGTGTGTGTGTGTGTGTGTGTGTGTGTGTGTGTGCATGAGTGTATGTGTGTGTGTGTGTGTATATATATATATATATATATATATATATATATATATATATATATATCTCATACCTCTCAACCTGGAAACATCAAAAATCTGGACAGAGAGGCCCATGAACAATAGGTATAAATCTGTACACTGATTAACATAACATTTGCATACAAAATTATGTAACACGCCCACTTCAATGGAATTGTAGGATATCGACTTTCAACCGCAAACTGAAGAACAGACAACCAAAATATGGCCCCAAATACACCTTCCTGATTGTATTAAATTATATTCCTAGTATGATACAGTACAGTTGTTAGAGCACATTTTAAATTTAATGTTTTGAACATTTTTCCAGTAAGCAATAAAACAAAATGCATGAACCAATACTGACAAAACTGCCCAATTCAGAACATTTCCATCATAAAAGTCTACTCAAACTTCTACAATACACCAGTACTGTTAAATATGCACAATCTCTGCTGAAGTAAAAGTCATCTAAATAATTACACATTAAAGAGACCTGTAACTAATGAAGAGGTTGCTGCTAGCAAACAACTTTATATTTCATTGTTTAATCTACAAATAAAGTGCCTGTTGCCCTTGAGGAATAAATTGCCTATGTTACATAAAAAAAAAAAAAAAAAAGCTAGTACTATTGGAAAAGGGAATGGATGACAAACTGATAACAGGTTCATAACTATTAGTTACCGCCGCCAAAGAGGACAATCTCAGGACTGCAGCATCCACCCCCTTTAAAAGTACAACACAGTACAGTATCAGCAATGCATCTACATACTGTGGGATTAGAACCCACAGCCATCTGCAGCAAAAGCAAGTATTCTACCTGTTACATTACTAGCAATGCAAGCAAGCTTGGCATAAGCAGCACTAAACTTCTCTTCTGCTGAAACTCTCAGCTCCTTGAAAAATCCACTCGACACTCAACTGTATCTTTCAAATTTGCAGCACAAGAAATCTGGAAAAAGCCAACATTTATTGGGGGGGACACAAATCCCAAAAATCAGGCACATTTTAAACATAGCTTGTATAATCTAGGAAAGTTGCTAGAATAAAATGTTGCATTACCTGGAAGATAGGAAGACTGAAACTTAAATGACTATCATTTAGTGGAATTCAGTTCTCACCATAGCTGTCAAACTTCTTAGCACAAAAAACATGTACAAAGCCAATAAATGGGGGAATACAACCCTAAAAGTAGGGATAAATATCAAATATTGATCTTATAAACTTAGAAAATTGCTAGAATAAAAGGTTTTGTGTTACTGTGTATTTTCTGAAGAATATGAAGTCTGAAATTCAAATGCCTATCATTATTTAGTGAATTCAATCCTCACTGATTTGCCACAGAAATCCAGAAAGCCACAGATTTTATGTGGAACAGAAAAAAATATGAGGCAAAAATCTGCCCAGCTTTCACAAGTGGTGGTGGCTAGGGAATTCAGGCTCTTCCTACCTGTACCCAAGGTACAGGGTTTGAGGCTGTGTAACTTAAACAACCAGGTATATTCAACTGGTGTATCACATGAATGCACACACATGGTGGTGTATCACCTGCTAAATATAATAAAAACTGGCAGCGTATCAACTCTAGTAAGTAATGATTAAAAATGGGCTGACAGCATATCTCTTAATAAGCAGGACTCATGAAATTGAATGTACGCAGTGTATCTCTTAATAAGCAGGACTCAGTGAAATTGAATATACGCAGCATATCTCTTAATAAGCAGGAGTGCAACTGAATATACTTACAATAACCGGTCCATTAACAAAACAAAACTGAATGTACTTACAATAGCAGTGTATCTCTTAATAAGCAAGAGTGCAGCATATCTCTTAATAAGCAGGAGTGCAATTGAATACACTTACAATAACTGTTCCGTTAACAAAACAGGCTGGCCTGGCAACATATTTGATAAGAGTAAGCACAAGCAGCACCTTAAAATACAAACAGTAAGTATTTGCACTTAAAACAGGATGGCAGCGTATCTCTTAACCATTACAGGAGTGAAACTGAATGCACATTGCGCTTACAACAAAACCTTTAACAAAAGAGGCCAGCAGCATATCCAATAACGGTAAGCAACAAGAGTGCACTTACAATAACACAACGGCGACATATGTGAGTGCACTTACTGTAACAAAATGGTGACCATATCTGCTAAAAATAAAAATACAATTCTTGTTTCTTACCTGGAGGCTGAGGTAGACATGTGGGTGGTTAGGTGCTCTGCAAAACTTATACACATTCAGCTGCCATTCCCTATTTCCCAATCTTTCTGTCCAAAACAGTTTAAAATAAATATTCACAGACACAGAGTCCAACAGGTAGTAACTGATGTCATTATGCATGCCCCTGTAGGCTGGTGATGCTTGGTGATGTCAGATACAAATTTAAAGTTGCAAAACAAAACAAAAAAAAAATCGGGAATTAAAGGGGCCACATTTGAATTCATGGTACCCCATTATTTTGCCCTCAAAACCAGTAAGTATATATATATATATATATATATATATATATATATATATTATATATATATATATATATATATATATATATATATATATATATATACACATACATACACTGGTTGTTTACTATCAAAATGTTAAAGGCTGGTTCGGTGAACACAGAAAGATGAATGGCAGTTCGCCAATTTCTGTGTTGCCAAACAATAGGAAAACAAGAGTAAATATCAGCGAATGCAACCTGCATTCACTGATATTTACCAAATGTAGTTCATAGAGTCATTGCACAGTGCGGATTGGAAGATGTATCCCTTTCCTCACTGTAAAACAGGCTAGCAGCATATCCCTTAACCATTACAGGAGTGAAATTGAATGCACATTGCACTTATAACAAAACCGTTAACAAAACAGGCCGGCAGCGTATCCAATAAAGTAAGCAACAAGAGTGCACTTACAATAACAAAACAGCAACATATCTAAGTGCACTTACAGTAACAAAATGGTGACCGTATCTGATAAAAATAAAAATACAATTCTTGTTTCTTACCTGGAGGCTGAGGCAGACATGTGGGTGGTTAGGTGCTCTGCAAAACTTGTACACAGTCAGCTGCTATTCCCTATTTCCCAATCTTTCCCTCCACAAAACAGTTTAAAATAAATATTCACAGACACAGATTCCAACAGGCAGTAGCTGATGTTATTATGCACACCTCTGTAGGCTGGAGATGCATGGTGACATCAGCTACAAATTTAAAGTTGCAAAACAAACAAACAAAAAAAATAATAATAAAAAATCGGGAATAAAAAGGGACACTCGTGAATTCATGGCACCCCATTATTTTGCCTTCAAAACTGGTAAATACCAAGGAATTCGGTATGGCTGAGAGGCATGATATATATATATATATATATATATATATATATATATATATATATATATATATACATACATACATACATACACTGGTTTACTATCAAAACGCTGAAGGTTGGTTTGGCGAACACAGAAAGACGAATGGCAATTCGTCGATTTCTGTGTTGCAAACGATTGGAAAACAAGAGTAAACATCAGTGAATGCAACTTGCATTAGCTGATATTTCATCAATGTTGTGCATAGAGTCACTGCACAGGGGGGATTTGGAGATGTATCCCTTTCCTCACTATAGTACGATCTCGGAGTTGGAATATTTAGTTTGCAGAGGTTGTGGGGGGTGGCCCCTGCAAAAACACCAATGCCAGTGTAGGTTTTTAAATTACGTTTGCACTTACACTGACATCATGTTTGCTATTCAACATAAATGTCAAATTTGTTGAATTCGTTCAACAGATTAGACATTTTAACCTAATTAATATGCAGGAAGTCGCAGCTCCTGTTCGATGGTTTATCCATTTTTTTTTTAACTTAGATGTTTTGATAGTAAACCATATACACATTATATATAAAATACAAGTTGTTAAATAGTCAACTTGTCGTATGATAAAAAAGATGGTGGAGCTCATTGAAAACAACATACTTAATGTGCCAGCTTTTTTTCTGTTCAAGATCACTGCACAGTGGGAATGGGAAATTCCACCTTTCCCCAGTATAGTACAGTCTCCACTGTACATAATTAGCAGGGGTCTGTTTGGGGGGGGGGGTGAAGGGGTTTGCCCACATGCAAAAAAAGTTTTACTTACCAATAGGCTGCTTATCAACCAGTTGTTTGATCAGTTGATGTTCAATATGTTATACATATATACATATGTTCATATATACTGTGTTACTGTGTGTATGTATGGTTTATACATATATATATATATATATATATATATATATATATATATATATATATATATATAAATACAGATATAGATATAAATATACATAGGCAAGGGAGAGAGAGAAAGTAAAGCCAAAATAATCAAATTATAAGCATAGTTTGAAAACTACATAGTATTCTAGACAATTATCAGTTAAACAGGGGACAAGATTGAGAACAATTACTCTGCAAAGAACAAATTAATTGCTTCAACAATAAGAATATATTGGTGACAGAGGAATATAAATTTTTATGGCTAAGTAAGTTATCATGGTAATAACTTAAAAAGCTGAAAGTCATTGGGTAGAGGGACTATATAATATCATATAGACACACAAAGCAAAAAAGGTTAAGAATGATGTAACCAACACCTACACAATGTAATATGTAAGCAGTGAAGGGCCGAAGATTTAAATTGTAAAAGTATATCAGCAGTTAATGGGTATGAGTACCAAGATTAAACCTGCATTCATTCTAAAACAGGCATTTATCTTCTGAAACTTAAATATCTGTCATTATTTATTAGCATTAATCCTCAATGATTTTCCAGCAAAACTCAGATTTTCTATGATTCAGATCCGAAATATGAGGCAAAAATCTCGGCAGAAGAGAGGTACACATTTTGCTACTCAGGTTCTGCAGTATTAGGGGATATATAACTCAATGTTATCTATAGATATTATAATATGTAGGAGAACCAGGAATTAGGAAAGAGGCAAGTTCAGAGAGCTGCAATGTTCAGATAAGGAAGTGAGTTCAGAGTGTCTGAAAAGTATTACAGTCTTGAAAACAAGATTGTAGAGGGAGATTTATCTGGAGATAAGAGCTAGGCAAGGTAGTAATCCAGGAAAAGAAATGCAGAATGCCAGAACAGGAAAAGAAATGCAGAATGCCAGAACAATTGCTTATATAAGAAGTAGGAAAGGTAATAAGTCAGGATGAATAATGTGGAATAGTGGGAATATTGTTTATATAACGAAAATGCTAGTGTATGGGTAGAAGATTCCTATCCAGATGATGTGCAAGAACATAGCCAAAAATTGGTGAAGAGTTGTTTTACATGAACTTTGAAAGTGGACAGCTTGGCTTGTTGTCTGATGGTAAATGGAACAGTATTCCAAGTATTGGAAGCAGAGCTGGAGTAGAATGATTGAACTACCTATTTGTGAGTTTTGGCTATGGTTAATATTATTTTACCTGTGAATTACACGAGTCTTTAAGAGGAGTAAGGTTTGACTGTGTTTAGAATGGTAGGAAAATGTTTAGTCTTATAAATTATTTTATTTTATGGATTGCAGTTATTTGGAATAATGAAACGTAGTCTGGTAGCTTGAGCTAGTGTAGTTATTTTAAGGCCTGGCAGCTGTGGGTTTTACTAGCATGATTTGTCTCAAACATAGCTGACTTGTTGTAATATTATTTTTTTAAGAGAGTATGGTGGAGATTGATAATGCTGGAGAAGGCCTCATGATAAGGCTGGAGAAGGCCTAAAAACAGAGTGAAGAAAGACTTTGGATGCATTGGTTTTCTTGGCATTATCAATTAATAAATGCTTGCTACAATATAGGAAACCTGGATTTTGGAGGCTTTTCTTGATGGCTTGTTGAAGATGACTGTTCAGTTCTAGATGATCATCTACAGTGAGATCTAGCAGTTTTGTATGAGTGATGAGTTTATAGCTGAGGTGCTGAAGAAGTTGTTTATTTCATGTTTTATAGAGTTTTGGGAGTGAAAAAATATCAGCTTCTTGTTTAGCATTTAACATGTGGGAATTTTGGAGCCTAAACTCAGTGGAGGAAAATGTCTTTTGGGTCATAATCCGGGAGTTCTGGAAGAGACTTTGAAGAACACATCAGTGTAATGTTGGTGTACTGAATGAGTAAAGGATCACTGATAGTGGTCTGTAGGTCATTAACAATAATAAAACCAAAATGAACGAAACAGAGAGAAGAGTGCTCAAAGGTAACAAATAAAGCAATAACCAACACAGTCCTGGCACTCTAAGAGGTTGAAAATAAAAAGTTTTAAGTACAGCGAAATGTGGAACCAACAGCTTTATTGCATTAACGCAATTAATCCACATTAGCGTTTTCTTCTTCAATTATACTTCCTCAGATGCAAAACGGATTTACCAAGCTGTGACTTCCTTTTATACAACACATAATGCATGCAATTATTTATTCAACCAATTAAAATCAATTTCTTAAAGTCATATTATTCTTTAAAATAATATGCATTTAAAAACCTCATGTTAACAATATAACTAATTGGCGTTTGCATACAGAACTTGGAAACTCTATATCAAGTACAGCAAGGACATAAGGATAACAGTTTAAGGAAGGAGGTAAGGAAAACTAGTACTTATAACCCTCTTGCACCCACAATTAAGAAATTTAGAGTTCCAATTGGAGAAGGATCTTAGACAGAGTTTGAACCAAAAGTGGGGTACAAAGCTAAACCTTACGCATGAGGAACGTACATTGTTAGATGAACTTAAGGACAACAAGTATATAAGGGTTATGCAGCCTGATAAAGGGGGTGGGGTAGTCATTATGGACAGTGTTTTTTACTCTAGTAAAATGTTAAATATGTTGAATGATATTTCTAGATATGATGGAGTAACCAAAAATGAAATAAATATTGCCTATAATAAAATAGATTTTGTATTGAAAGAGATGGTACAAGATCAATTAATTAGTTTGGACATCTTTAATTATTTAAAGATGGAGCAACGTCGAGTACCCTCTATCTTCGGAATACCCAAGGTTCACAAAAATGTAGAAGATCCACCACTGAGACCCATAGTGGCTGCTAGAAGGGCTAAAACGTACCCTTTAGCAAAATTTTGGATTTGAAATTAAAGAAAATTTGGACCACTGCAGGAGGTATTTTAAAGGATTCTTGGGATTTCCTGAGAAGTATTAAGAAAGAAATATATAGGGACAACATCATATTTGTTACCCTAGACATACAGAATCTATTTAACGTGATAACCTACCAGACCGGTTTGGAGTGGTTTTAGGAAGCATTACATGTACATGGGAATCTAAAACAAGACAAATGTTTGGTATAGTTGGAGCTAATGGAATTAGTTTTAAAGTACAATTTCTTGTTTTTTGAAGGGGAGTTTTATGGGTGCTTGTTGTGCCCCTACATATGCTAACATAGTCCTCATGGGGTCTACTTTAAAAGACCGAACTGTCGACAGGTAAGTTTACCGACAGGGTGATTTGCCGACAGCGGGAAGACCGACAAGGGTAATGTGCGATCATGACTCGGTAAGTGTGCGACAGTGATGGCGTTAGGGGGATTTCGGGTTAGGCTGTGGGAAAGGTGAGTGTGTGTTAGTGTCGGAGTTAGGGTTCATGTGAGGTAAGTGTGTGATAGTGAGGGACTGTAGTTTAGGGACGGGTTAAGTGAGTTAGGGTTAGGGTGCAGATAGGTGAAGTGTAGTGTCGGACCTTGGGGTTAGTGGGTTAAGTGAGTTAGGTTAGGGTGCAGGTGAAGTGTATAGATGTCGGACCTTAGGGTTAGGGTTTGGGTTAGGGCTAGTGGGTATGTTATGTAGTGTGGTTGTTTATGTTTGTGTCGGGGAATGGATAGTTCGGTCTTTTAAAGTAGACCCTCCTCATGATATGGGAAGAAAACATTGTATTTACTTCCCAGTATGCCCAATATTGGAATTTTTACAAAAGTTACCTAGATGATATTTGTATCTTCTGGACAGGAACAGAGGCTTTATTGATGGAATTTATAGATTACCTTAATCAAACCACTGAGTTTTTGAAATTTACGCAGCATATTAGCTATGAGGACATGAATTTCTTGGACGTTACTTTACAGAAGCTTCCTGACCAGCAATATTTTAAGTCTATGGTTTATAGGAAAGGGACATTTTCAAATTCCTATTTACATTTTTCAAGTTTCCACCCTTATGCACAAAAAAGGAGTATTTTAAAGGGCCAGTTTATACATAGTTCTAAAATGACTTCTTGTGATACAGATTTTGAAATACAGATTAACAGATTGAGGGCCATGTTCATGGAAAGACAATATCCTGTTGATTTAATTGAGCAAATGGTGGCTGAAGTAAGGTTCAGGCAGAAATGGCAGGTTTGGACCAATTTTGGGTATGAACCTGGAAGTTAACGAGAATGGGAACAATAATGTTATGGCCTTAACCCAGTTGGATTATGTAGAACATCAAGTTAGAAATAATAGGAAGGAAATGGACAACCACCCTACGGGGAATTTTGTCCTACAATATTGTACTGATACACAAACTATAAGAGGTATTATAGCCGAACATTGGGGAAAATTTAGTGGATATTCTGATTTGGAAGTATTATTTAAGGCTCCTTTAAAATTTAGTTATAAGAAAGGAAGAAATCTTAAGGACCTTTTGGAACAAGAAAAGAAGGTTATTAACCAAAAAAAGAAGGGAACCTATAAGTGTGGGTCTTGCCCGCAGTGTCCCTACATTACTAATCAGGACAACGTGTATATTGCAGGGAGAGTGAAGATTATTGAAGCAGACACTTTTGCCAGTTGTAATAGCGAGGGGGTTATTTACCTCGCTTCATGTAAAGTATGTGGGGCATTTTATGTGGGCAAGACCACATGTAAATTAAAGAGGAGAGTGTATGAACACATGAATGCTGTAAGGACACATGATAGTAACAATGCATTGTACAAGCATACATTGGATTGTAAAAATTCTAAGTGTACATTTTTTGTTTTGGAAAAGATAGTCCCTGACCCTAGGGGTGGTGCATGGGAAATGAGGATAGATGTGAGGGAGCTTTTTTGGCAGTTGGTGTTGGAGGCTAATAAGCATCCAGGAATTAATGAACATCTATCTATAGTACCCATTTTAAAGATGAGAGCTGCTAAACTATAAATAGAATATAAATAAATTTTAAAGAAAAAATATTAGTTTTAAAAAATATTAGATTAAAGCTTATATTATTGAGGGGCGTAGTTGGGATGCCTATATACATACATATATTTTTATATGTTTATATATTTATACATATTTTTATATATTTATATATTTTTATACTTTATATTTTATATATTACATTTTAATACTATACAAGTAGTTTATTATTCATGGTTGGTTTGTATATTTTGTAATATGTGCAAACGCCAATTAATTAGTTATATTGTTAACATGTGGTTTTTAAATGCATAATATTTTAGAGAATAATATGACTTTAAGAAATTGATTTTAATTGGTTGAATAAATAATTGCATGCATTATGTGTTGTATAAAAGGAAGTCACAGCTTGATAAATCCGTTTTGCATCTGAGGAAGTATAATTGAAGACGAAAACGCTACTGTGGATTAATTGCGTTAATGTAATAAAGCTGTTGGTTTCACATTTCGCTGTGCTTAAAACTTTTTATTTTCAACCTCTTACAGTGCCAGGACTGTGTTGGTCATTAACAATAATGTTAAAAAGTATAAGGCCTAATACTGATTCCTGTAGAGCACTGATTGGGATGGGTTAGTCTCTAATTCTTAGGCTACCACGGCTAGTCTGCAGAGGGAGTAGGAAATGGTTCCCACTTTTTGTTTATGCACCACATCACGGCGGTGTTCACTGTGATTACAAGCAAAGGGTCTGAAGTCCAAACATGGTTCAAACATTTGAAGGTAATTGGTATAGTTGTCATTTCTTTATCATTTATGTTCTCTAATTAGCCTGTTTATCTTGTTTGCTCCAGAGGCCTAGGACTTTCTCCTCCTTGGACACAGTTCCCCAAGCAAAGTTTGATGCATCTGTGGTTAAAGACTGACTAGGGTCTGGTAGGGGGAAAAGGAGGCCTGGGTTGAGAGACAACTGGTTCATCCACCAGAGCAACTCCTTTTTCACAAACCCCAACACTGGAATTTGAGATGAAAGGGATAGTGGTGTTGGGTCCAAACTGAGAAAATCTATATTTTTTATCCATGACGTTTTAGAGCTGCTTTCCTGATATCTGCTCCATTTTTTTCTTTTTTAAGAAATCTGCTTGGCCTAGTGTTTTTCTTCTACGTGAGATGTGAACACAAATTATCTAGGCTGCTCATTTCACATGTTTTTTTTTTCATTGGGTAAATTTTCTCTTGAGTAATATTTAAATGCCCAGTGAAATTCTGGGCCCTTGTCTGAAAAGATTTAAAGCATGCATAAACTAAAACACTGCTGGTGATTCTCTGCTGTTTTTCCCAACCACCATCCCATTTGTTGATTTGCATTTTATGCCTGGTGACTTTAAGCTGCCCTCCCTACTGTAAATTGAGCTTAATAATCTCCTCCCATTCTACACTGCTGTTGATATCCTGAAGTATTTATTTGTTTTTACTTTCTAAACTGTTGTTGATATCCTGAATTATTCGCCCTTTCTTATACTTACATTGAAAATGTGCATGTTTCTACTTGATTCAGCTAGGTGTTGGATAAAGTAGTGTATTTTACACTCTAGCAAACAATTGTTTTACACAAAAGAGGTGACTGGATTTTCCATCTAGTGCACTGGGAAGTAGCCTGGTGTCTTGAGATTGGGGAAACACTTGAAATTTCTGAATGTAGTTTTATTGGCTGGAGAGCTTATCTTGCTTTAAGTGTCTTTATAAATTCTATACAGTTGAGTGGCTCTTGGATCATTTATTCAAAGAAAAGTGTGTTTATTGAATAACCACACTTTTTATAAGCTGTTTAAAGTACAATGACGTATCTTTATCTTTAAGTCTGTTTTTGGTAGCATTTAATGCCATTTAAGTTTGTGGTAGCATTTTACTCTGGACACTCCTTTACTGTGCTTTTGCATTGGGAGGACTGAGATTGTTCCTCTAATGGCAGTAGATATTTACTTTGTCTGTCTGAGCTGGAAAACACACAAAAGAGCTCTAAGATTTTTTTGTACTTCTGTGCACTTGATTTGCACTGTTCTGATGTCTAAATAGCATAAATTTGATTCAGACCTGCTGAAACTAGCCTGTTATTGATACACTTGAGCACTAAACTAGCCCTTACATTAAAAAGAGATCCCCTGCACCCTTGTGGCAGAAAAGTGTGACTCCGGCCCTGTCTGAGCTGGGGACTGCTGGAGAAAGGTTCACTGTGTGCTTTCTTATTAGTAGATTAGCTTAAAAGTGTCTTAATTTCACCTGTGATTAAGCCTCGGATTTGCTCATTGCAGTGCACCATACAACAGGGGATAGGGGTGCCTTGTATAGATTCATACACCTTGAAACTCAATTCTTCCCTAAAATCTGTCAGTGAAACCCTCTCAAGCTTCCCTACTGCACTACATGTGCACTGAGCAGTATTGTCACACATCATCCACAGTCTTCAATAGAACAAGCAGCTTTGTTAGTCCTAGCCCAAAAAATGATCAAACTAGCCCAATCCCTTCCCTAATAGTACATACTGTAAAAACCTGATATAATGGATGGCCAGTTTCCCATCATTTCACCAGCCAGCCTGATTGATGTGGGCATCCTGAGGCAATGTAGTAATTGCCTCATGTATACTGACAACTACTTACTCCTAAAACAAATACCCTATGTGAGCGATATAATTACACTATGAAATTGGAATCAATTATCTCACATAACAGCAAACCAGTCATCAAACAGGTTGTCAGCATACACACTTGATCTCTCACACAAAATGAGGTCATGACAGATAAACCCACGTACATGGAGGTACTTACTAGAAGCCTACCTAAGGATCAGAGACCTCCCAAATGTAATGCACTTGCACTCAAAGCTATGCAAATAGAAACCACTACACATAATAGCACATACACCAGTATCTCAGCAAATAAACCTCTAAGACAAAACACCTCAAAACCTGTCTTGGTCATAGGTGACTCCATAGTGAGCCTCATCAGGCTGGACAAGGAGAAGGTCATGGTCAGCTGCCTGTTAGGTGCCAGGATCTGTCAAATCACACATGCACTCAAATCACTCAACAACAAGTACCATTATGACTCTGTCATAGTCCATGTTGAGGTGAATGACTTGAGGCATTCCTCTCTGGATTATATAGAGAGACATGACTGAACTTTCAGATTATGTGTCCCAGGCAGGTATGGCTGTAGCCCTAAGGAGCATTCTACCTTCACCCAGGATGATGTCATTATATAAACAAAAATGATTGACTTCAACAATTAACTTAGCTTGTGGTGTCAGTCTAGGGGGATCTACTATCTGTCAGCCTGGGAAGATATGGTCAACATGCCACACTGCTTCACTAGAGATGGTCTGCACCTGTTTCCTCTAGGTTTTTGGATACTGGCAAAGGTGCTTGCCTCCCTCATAGTGGCTTTTTTAGGCAATGTCAAAATGACAAAACTTCTGATGTTACAAAATCCACTCAAGACAAACTCAGGGTTGTGCTGCTTAATACTAGGAGTCTAAACATGAAACTGTACTCCCTGGAAGCACTCTTCACCTCAGAAGATGCTGACATCTGTGCAGTCACTGAGACATGGTTCAAGGCCATGGAGAGCACACCAACTGTGCAAGGCTACAGTGCCTTCCACACATTCAGACCTCAAAATAAGCATGAAAGAACCAAAGGTGGAGGTGTATACATCTTCATTAAAGCCAAGTATACCTCAAGACTGGTCAAACAGTATGGGAATCTTGAACTACTCCATGTCCAATTAACTACAAGGAAAATACCCTGCCACATCATTGCTAGCTATAAGTCCCCACCGTGAACCAAGAAAAGCAAACCACTGACCAGGACTTACTGGAGTTATTCACCATACAGCTCAACACCTTAGTCATGAGAGATTTCAGCTATCCTTCCATTGACTAGGTGACTTACATGAGCACGAACATGCTCACCCAGTGGTTCCTAGACATTGTCAATACAAATGCTCTGGAACAGATAGTCTGCACCCCCACAAGTGGCTCAAATATCCGAGACGTAGTACTCACCAACATGGAGGTGTCACTGCACTCCCTCCCCCATGTGATGCCCTCCTTGGTAAGGTCAGACCATAAATCAGTCTCGTTTGAAGTAACTATTGAACCTGTCACCACCACATGAACAAAAGAACTAAAAAACTTTTCCAAAGCAAACTACAGCATACAAAGTGATGGTATAAAAAGTTTTATACCCCCCACAATCACAGACAGCAATGGCTCCTATGAACAGGTGTACACAAATGCCCTGTATAAAAGCATAAGCTGCTATATAGACTCGGCTGTGCCTGACTGGATTAAAACCAGTTTCTCCAAAAGAACAAGCCACCATGATGGGCCTCAAGTATAAACAGAATATAGCAAAAGGAAAAACACTGATATCTAAGAAAAAGAGGGAACTAACTCAGCAAAGGAAGAATTCCCTCCACAGCTTAAACAAGCAAATCAGAATTATTATAAAGTCCTCTAAAGCTACAGTAATTACAAAGATAAAATAGCATCCCAAGCTAAGGATAATCATAAGGCATTCTTTAACTACATCCATAATCTAAAATGGAATGTCCAGCTATGTGCCAGACTGGTAGTACCACTCATACTATACCAGAGGAAATTGCCAACATTCTATCTGACAGATCTGGTGCAAACTTCACACCCCTGTCCACACCAGCCATACCTCAAAGCACACCTGACATCAGTCTTTGCCTAGTATCTCTAGCGATAAGGTCATATCTGCACACTTCAAGGCCAAATACACAGCCTCAGTGGGCCAGATAACATCCCAGGTTGTTTATTAAGTAATCTAAAACAGGACCTAATGGACCCACTTAGCATTCTCTTTTACCATAGCCTGAGAACTGACTTTCTTCCAGCCGAGTGGAGAACAGCAACAGTAATCGCCTTGCACAAAGGGGGGACATCAATTGACTCTGGGAACTATAGACTCATAAGTCTAACCAGCCTCATCTGCAAAGCCATGGAAAGAATCATCATGGACCTTACCAACAAGTACACAGGCAACCTTCAATCTCTAGACCCAACCCAGTTTGGCTTTGTTAAGGGTAGATCATTCTTATTAAACCTAGTGGACTTCTTTGAAAAAGTTAACAAAGTCCTGAATGAAGGTAAGACAGTGCGTACTGCCTATCTTGACCTAGCTAAGGCTTTTGACACAATCCCCCACTCAGGTATCACTAAGAGACTATCCCAACTGGTGATTAACCCTTACATCACTTGATGGGTAGCCAGCTGGCTCACCAACAGAATACATATTGTCAACGTTGGTGACTCCACCTCTACCAGTAGACCCATCACCAGTAGCGTACCGCAAGGATCTGTGCTGGGCCCTTTACTGTTTGGAGTCTATTTGTTGGAAGTCCAGACTAAAGTAGACAGCCTTTGGCTTACCAGGTTCATTGATGATTGCATATTGGGTGCAATCATTGAGTCCCCAATGACATTAACATATTACAGGAGGAGATAACACAGACAAATGATTGGTGCCAAAGCCACAGTCTAAACCTAAATGCAAAAATGTATATTTTTATCCCATTTGGAAAAGTGGAATTCCCTATTAATTACAATATTGACAGCAGCCCAAGTTCAAACTCAGTGGTGTGAGATCTGGGAACACAGGTAGATGGCAATTTACACTTTGATCATCAAGTTTCCACAGTGGTAAGTAAAGCCTTCTATGTTGCACATCTCATAAGTAAGGGCATCACATGCAGATCTAAGAATGTTATAACTCCACTGTACTTAACCCTCATCACACCATTAATAGAGTACAATGCTCCTTTATGTATGTACTTCACCAGACACCTGCAGCAGATGGAGAGACCACAGAAGTTTCTCACCAAGAAAATGCAGGGCCTCCAAACCATGATTTAACATGGATAGACTGTACTCTGTATGGTACAGGCTGCTGAGAGGCAACTTGTGCCTTGCCTACAGGGCAGTCCCTGACCCTGCCCTGATGGATATGCTGCACATCCACTAGAAGAATGGCACAAGAGTCACTCACTCTAGGGATCTTAACCTGGCCTGTGACACTAACAGAATATGCTGGAGAGACAGATATATCTCTCAGAGATTGCCACTACTCTGGAATAAACTTCCAATTCATGTGAAACAGAGCTCCTCAGTGACCCTATTCAAGCACAATCTGGACAAATGGGTGGGAGACTATGAATTCACCCTGGGGGGGGGTGGAACCCATTGTCCTTCATGGACAGGGGTAGTCTTGTTTATTATAGATGCACTCTGCAAATTACATCCATCTAAACAAAGACAATTGAGGCAACTTAGGATTAACATGACTAGGCTTGTAAGGGCCCTAGGACCGCTAAGTCTAGTAACCGTCTATGGACATATAAACATATTAACCGTTGAATATTCTTCATGTAAAATATGACCAAAGGAATCATGGAAATACTAGAGGCTAAGACATCACAGATTATAAGATATTCCTTAGCAGAAGGCAAAGTCTGGTTGAAAAATATTAGAAATGGTTCACTGCAATAATCGACTTTGTCCAGAGGAAGAAAAGTCATCTGGAGGGATGTGTCCAGTAAATATTCAGCAAATACTATCCTGTGAAACAGGATGTGAACCTAAAAATACAGAATGACATTTTTTTTACACAAGCAAGAGATTCTTAACAACTTGTGAATGAATCTGTAATAAATAAAGCATTTGTCTAAACAAGGAAAAATGTGATAACTCCTGCAACCTGTCATGGGCTATTACAGGAGTCAGGCATTTTCCAAACACTCCTAGAGCTGTTGAGAAACCAAAGTACAAATCAGAAAACTGAAAATACAAATGGAACACTAAAAGCATAAAAGGGCCTTAATTCTTTGAGAATTGGAATGTGATGCATAGATTTAGAATGAAAGGTGTAGGACAGATTTCCAAGTCTTCCTGTCTTTGCACCTGAATGATCCTTGAATAAAATCCTATCTGTCTTAGGCCTGGGAGGACATTGTTTATAACCCCATGAAACAGTATCTGATCTAGAATAGTAGGGAGCAGGGAGGTTTAATTGGTTAGTTAGATGAACAGGAATTCCTTGAAAAATAGTAAGGGAATTCCACTGTCAGCAGTAGTCTTTTTGAATTATTCTTAGGACCAAAGGAGTGTTGAAAAATATGGGTAACAAGCTGAACTAATTTCTCTGCTTTCCTACAATCTTTTAAGGACCTTAGCAAAAGAATAACCAAATAACTTTTTTTTTTATCTCAGTAGCATTCAGGATCCCAGCTTTGACATCCTCTGGTAAATTGTGAGAAAGTAGTTATGCAAATGAAAACAGAATAGAAAAAGCATTAGCAGTGTCATAAGCACATTTAAGAGAATGCTTAGTTACCCAAGACACAGAGGATACTAATTAATTCAGAAATGCCTTAGTCTCTGAAGAAGGAAGTCCGGTTATAAACTTTCTCATATTGTCAAAAGAAGCCAGACATGTGAGCCTGACAATTTACTATTCTAAAGGCTAAAAACGAAGAAATATAAACTTTCTTCACAGTCTATCAAGGCTTTTCCCAGTTTGACAGAAGATATACAGTTAGCTGCCAAGGTGAGTTTAGCAGAAGTAGATTTTGACTGAGAAATAACTGCAATATCTGTCTTGGGATTGAAAAAAAATGAATCTGTGGGAATGATGCACATAGCCTAATTTATCAGACTTTCTGGGACAGGTTGCTGTCATGCAAATGTTAGAAACAAATAAAGCATCCTTTAAGTCTGGCAACACAGGAGAAAATCCCCTTGTAACAAATCATAACATCTTTGCTGGAATTCTGGCGTTTCTTTTATTCCAAATGAAACAAGTCCTCCATTCTGCCAACAGTATCAGAAAAATACAACTCTTCAGGAAAGAAATCGGAAGAATAACTTATCTTAATTTCCCAAACTGTGAAGTGGGAAGTTGAAATACACAGACTAACCCCGGGATCCAATAAACTCCATGTAGGAATAGAGTTATTCCTGCACAGACTGAATGGTGTCCACTTTTGCACAGCCTTAAGAGGCAGCGTGCCTTAAATATTCATGAAGACACACCACTGATAATGGCTAAATGGACACAAACACTACTGAGTGCAGGAGGCGTGTTTTACTAGTGCTCACACATCCAACACGCCCCCTGCACTTCCTACCTGCTTTCAGTGTCCATGGACGCTGAAAGCATGAAATTAGCTATGAAGCAATGGAGGGGTGTGTGGCAGGTACTGTCACACATCCCCTGCATTGCCAAAGTGCCATACGGCACTTTCTAACTGCTTTCACTGTCTGCAGATGCTGAAAGCAGGACTTTCAATAGAAAGCAATGGGAAGCAATGGAGGGGGGGTGTAACAGGTACTGTCACACACACCCTGCATTGTCAAAGTGCTGTATGGCACTAGGGCCATACTTCTCAACTGTACAGATATTCACAGAATGTCCAAACTACATACCCATCAAAAAATCCTTGCTAATGCAAAACCTGTTATTCTATCAACTTGTAAGATTGTAAGAGCAATATTTAAAATGTGCCCTATGTTTGCCCATTCTACCACTGTTTATCTGTGTTTGCCCATATTTCTTGCTCTAGGAGGTTGAAAGATATGACCATACCTCTGAACCTCTTAGAGGCAAAAATCAGGACAAAGCCTAAAAATACATGTAATTAAAATTCATTCAGTATTTTTTTTTTCTGATCCAAGTAAAATTTAAGAATAGCTGAGCAGGTTTGCATGTTGTGCTGCTCTGCTCAGCATTGCTTAAACATCCTAAAGGAGCTAAATAGAAGTGTACAGCTAGAATCCTCAATAATGAGATAGCGTAGTGGTTAGAGCTTCTGCTTTGCATGCAGCAGTTCACAGTTCATCCACCAAGGCAGGCCGTTCACTTTTACATGGGAAAGCATTATTAAAATATTTTTTGTTTATTAAATGAGGTAGTAAACAATATTTGTCAACCAGGGGAGTGTAGAAGGTCCAAAAGTGAAGTGTCAGTGTATAAAACATATGAAACCCCCCATGTAAACACAAGTGTCCCATACAGTATAGTCACACACCAAGGTAATGTAATGAAATTACATAGAGGGATGTCATGTAAAATAAATCATATACACTTAATAATATGTCAGTAATGATTAATTACATCATAATTCTGATTTTTTTAAAATGAAACATGAGCAATGGTTAGCAGTGGTCAGCTCTGCTTAGCCAGTTTAAGCATTGTTTAGACATGGATACTAAGCAGTAGTCAGCTCAGCTAAGCAGATTTGCTCACTGTTAAGCAGTGCTTAGCATTTTCAAAATAGTCCAATGATGGCAAAGGGTGGGCATATGGCCTTATTTAAACTGTGCAGGCAGGAAAAACAGCGAGAACTTTCTGTAGTTTGATCTCTGCAGGAACCATGTCAAGCGTTGGAGAGGGCTCGCGCTTTTGGGCGAAGAGCTGGGGCATTTTAGAGTCCAGGGTCATGGCTGGGCTCCTCATAGAAAACCATGATGATAGACTACTGTAGGGCAAGTACCAGGGTTCACAGTATAAAGCGAAGGCATGGGACTGTCTGGCACGTGACCTCGCCAGTGCCACTAGTATCCCTTGAACTGGTAAGCAGGTATGGCATCACTATGCCAACCTAAAGCGGAGGAAGGGGGTGCTCTTGGTCCAATGGATCCAAGATGCATGGGACAACCATGTTCCAGTGGTTTGTAAGTATCACAGATATAAGTGTTCCAGATTCTAGCCTGAGTATGTGATAGACAGGTATGCATAATGTTTGTTTCTCTCCCCTAAAGCTGTAGCAGAGAGGGCTAGTAACATTGAGGCTCATGCAGACAGACTGACATGGATGCGCTGACAGGCTGGTGAATACAAATCTAACTTGCAGTATATAGTGACATAAAGTAGAAGGAGTACATTGTTCACTGCCAGTAGGTGTAGTGTGTACAGTGTCTAATGAATAAATGACACATTTGTCAGACTAATATCAATCTACAGGATATCCAGTAATAAAAGAGCCATTTCTCTGTAATAAAGATTTATACCACAATCTGTTGTGTTTATTCTGGTTTGTTGTAGTAGAAATAGAATGTGAACAGGTTCTTCACAGCAAATATCCCTTTGACAATATGCATTAACTGAGGTTGTCCTGAGAACCAGCTGTTATGCATACCTGTAGATGTTGGAGTTGTAGAACAAGATATACATGAGATATGAAATATGTCCTGCACTAAGATCTGAACCCTGAATAGTAATGTGGAATGTATGATAGTGTGTCCCCTGTAGCATTGCCATCTGTTAATCTTTGCTTCCCAGATTGTGTTATGTAAAAGGAGTAATACACAGTACACTAATTATCTGTCATGCATGAATCCCTGTATTACAAGGCTAGACTGTCTAACCAAGAGAGCCTTCTTCTTTCCTTTCGGCTTTCCCCGGTTAGGGGTTGCCACAGTGGATCACCTGTCCACTCATGATTGGCAGTGGAGTTTAATGGTGTTGAGTTGCCAGCCTGGCACCCAACCTTCCACAGAATGCACACACATGCACAAACTCACACCTAGGGCCAATTTGGAGTGTCCAATTCACCTACAGCATGTCTTTGGGATGTGGGAGGAAACCAGAGCATCCAGAGGAAACCCATGTGACCACAGGGAGGACATACAGACTCCGCACAGAAGGTACCCCAGCCAAGAATTGAACCGGAGAACCTCTTGCTGTGAGGCGGCAATGCTAACACTATCGCGGCAGCTCAGACTGTCTAACCAAGGGAGTATTAGGCAGAAATCAGTCATGCAAGAAATAGCAGTTCCCCAATAGCGCAGTGTGATGAGAAATGCTTTGCTGTTCCTTTTTGCACACCCAGGCATGGTTCGAATCCTGGGAGTGGTAGTAAGATGTGTGCATATTTTCACTCAAGAAATCCTGAATATTTGTAGAAACAGTCAGGTAGTATTAACAGATATTTCCTCCACAGGTCATACAGATAAAGAAATGTTTGTAGTAGGTGTATGAAAGGTATACTAATACACTCTGTATAACTGTTCCACTGTCCAACCCCATGCCTGCAAATGACAGCAGGATAGTTACATACACCAAGCACTCTTCCCGATACATGTCTCTCAAGTGTCATGCTGTCATGGCTAGTGGTCACTGCTGACAATAACCATGGACACAGATAGGAATCCAGCTGAAGTATGACAGTAGCACACCCACACAGCATCAGTACAGGGTACCCCTTCTTTGTCATATATTTAATCCTGACATGTACGAATCCCCTCTAGTCATGTATCCAGAGTTGTCACAGTTTGTCCTATACCATTTCCTGTTGACACTTTAACAGCTATGTATGTGCTACAGTGTCTATGGGCCATAGGCAGATGTAAATTGAGAGCAGACCTGTAGAGTACTGATCAGTACTGTTGTACAAAATAGAAGCCTATACAGTTGTTAATGGACTTCTTTCTCTCCCCCCACCCCTGTCTACATCAATAATTATTATTCATGTTCAACAGGTATGTTGTTCTCAAAACCTAATGTTGGTACATGTGTCCTATTATTGTTGATATATTTAATTGGTTGTATATTAACATACCTTGTTCAAATACTATCATTGGTGGCCTGTTGCCATCAATGTAACTGGCATGCTGTTATAATACTTACTGTTGTTCTATTTATGCATGTGTTCTGTTTGCTATGCAACTGTTTCAAATCTATTGTTTTGGGTTGATTAGAACACCCATGCATGCTGTTATAACTAATATTGAAATGTATTGCATAACTAACCAATAACTGTTGGAAATCCACAACACCATAGCACATTTGGGAAGGCCAATCTCATCGGATCCACCTGTTCCACTTCATATGGCCAAGGCACTGGGCCCCAGCACACCTGGTACACACCCTGGAATAGCCTCCTCCACAGGCCCTGCACCACCTCTGGGTAGAGCCACCTCAGGGGACAGGGCCCATCCCCCAGGCATGGGCATGGAAAGGAGCCTGTCACCCACCACCAGTTCCGAGGTATGGTGCACAGCATCATCCGCTCTGAGTTGGATGGATGGCTGAGCCATATGGCGGGCCACTTGGTGCACCTTGAGGGGCAGGCTGCCCCCTGTTGTCCAGCCCTCAGCACAATCCCCTTTAGGGCCGTGAAGGTGCAGTGGTGACTGCCCATGGGTGGGGATGTCAGTCCCACTGTATCCATTTGGGGCTCATGGGCCTTTGATTCCGAACCATCCTCCCTGTCCAAGGTGTTTATCCCCGCATGTGTCATATACCACCCCTGTCTGCTGTCTTGTCTGTCTGTCTCCCTACCCAACCTACCTCCTCAGAAGTACTTAGAATCCTTCCTCAACATCCCATTCTCACCTAAAAAAAAGGGCATCTGTCCCCTCAAAAAAATATTGCCCCTTACATAGCTGTCCATTTCACACACATGTCCACTGGACACATGTAATTTGGTCCAATTGGCTTGACAACACATTTCTGTTGCCCTCACCCCTCTCTCTGAGGTTTGAGGTTCCAAATACATCCCCAAATTCTGTACAAATGCACATGTTGCTATAGAAAAAATGGACAGCAATGGACTTTCCCTACACCCATCCTGCACTTCCCTAGCTACCTGTCATATTGTATTACCCCCTGCATGACCCTATTTCACCACTTTCCTATCACCCCTTTTTTCTCTCCTTTAGAGAAATTACTGTGGGTGTAAGCAGGAATAAGCGGCATTAAGTGAAGCCAAAATGGACTAACCGTTTCTTGGCATCACTTAGCATCACACAAAACCATACAAACCCACTTAAAGCCAGTTAAAACTGCTTTAATCACTCTGCCTCCATCAGCCCAGCAACAAAATAAATGGAACTCACAGGCTTGAATACAGGACCCTGTACACTATAGTCAGAGCAATGTACCACTACACCATGTGAGCTGTATGAATTTCTAATGCTTTTTCAAACATATCATGCTGTGCAGTCATTTAACAATAGGGAAGAAACACTGTGGAATCACTAATGCTTGTATACATATATATATATATATATATATATATATATATATATATATATATATATATATATATACATATACATATATGGGCCCACTTTTAAATCTCGAATGCTCATAATCTCAAAATTCAAAATGCTGAGTCCAAAATCTCGAAAGTTCAAAATACTGAAAACTCAAAATACTGAATCTCATTATATCGAAAAAGCAGAGTACACCAACACTTACTATATTCTAGCACTACTACATACAGAAAGATATTGCTCTTCTGCAACATATATCAATTCCGAGATCGCACTCCACAGAAGAAAATGGCAAACATACCATTATGTGCTTCATGACTGCCTGTTGTAACCTTAGTCATGTTCTATTTTAATTTGCTATACTACAACATAACTCATCTTAGTGTAATAAAGTGCAATCTCTGAGTTGATATATTTAAGGAGCAGGGAGTGTAGGAGGTGTGGAGTAAACTAATATGCTTTGTATTTTATTGGTTTCTCTATGTACTTTTGGATGAGTATATTAAGTGTTGGTATCCTGTAGTTTATTTTGATATTATGAGATTCAGTATTTTGAGTTTTCCGTATTTTGAACTTTCGAGATTTTGGACTCAGTATTTTGAATTTCGAGATTTTGAGCTTTTGAAATTTATTTATATATATACATGAAGATATATGTGAAAAAACTATATATATATATATATATATATATATATATATATATATATATATATATATATATATATAACATGCAGTGCAGTCATACTGCAGAACTTCTTAGTGCAAAGATTCCAGACCAAACCTGACAAAGTGAGGGGACAAAGGCACAAACATAGGGACATATCTTAAATAATTGAGTAGATAGGCTGATAAAGCTGCTGCAGTAACACCATCTGTTCTAACATATGTAGACTGAAATATCACAAGTCTGAGACTCAATTGTTCATCATGATTTAATGATTCCAATTCTCACATCATCCCACTGATTTGTCAGAAATACACAGCAGTTATGAGGACCAGACCAAAGATATGAGCCAGACAAATGGACATTATACGAATACCTGGATAGTTGAGAACTATGAGTGCAGTCATGTAACATTAGGGAAACTACACTGAGCTGAAAAGCATGTCACCAAGAACCTTCATAAATACAGTCAGAACAACACAACACTACCCCAAATAAGCTCTGGGGAATTAGACATGCATAAGCAAATACAACATGCACTACAGGGATGTAACTGTAGTGAAAAACAGACATTGGTGTAAAAGTGCATATCCACAACCAATTGCACCACAGTAACAGCAACATACCAGTAAGTGAAGTGAACACTACAGTACACCGACTGTGTGGACAAATATATCCTGATTGCCAGTCACACAATACACCTATATATATACTGTCCCAAATCTCAGTCTAGCTGGAGTCCTGAGGTGGTATGGGACATGCCTCAGTCTTCCCATAAAAACATATACTGCTGATATACCACCAGAAACTGGAGCAGCATGCACAATCAGATACAAAAAAACCATGACACTCACATCTGCCCCCCCCTCCCTACACAGGCTAACTAATACTTAAGCACTACACTGCTACACAATCCTGACAAGCTGTTAACAATGGCCAGACATACACAGACCCCTCTACTGTACTGTTCCACAGAATGTCCAGGATTTGGCTTCATATTCATGGCCTCTTTCTCATAACATGTCTCGGATTCTACAACATCACTGAGATGATATCACAAATGAAGGCACTAAATAATAATATACCACACCTATCAACCTCTTAGTGCATGCCATCTGGACAAAGCCTGACATAATTGGTGTACAGAGGCCCAAAAACAGGGGCATAATTAAAATATTTATGTTATAAAATGAAAAAGTTGCTGGTGTAACAGGGTTTGTTGTAACATAATTTTTCTGAAGGATATGATGTCAGAAACACAAATGGATGTCAGCATTTACTGACTGAAATGCCCAGAGTATTGTACTGATTTGCCTAGGACAGGAACTGTCTGAAGAACAGAGCAAACATAAGAGGCAAGCCTTTGGGCATTCTGCGAATAGCCATACAGTTGAGAGTTATGTCATATACTGAACACTGTCAGACTTGAAACCACTCAGAAAATGCATGTCCAAACAAACTCTGTTAAACTAGCATTATTCTAAATGCATAACAACAATACTTACAGTCTGTCCCTAAGTCTGGAACCTATGAGGTATTTCCACCTACCCTCTGTGATGCTGTAGCTCACACACTTCCATGATGTCCACCTCACAGACAAGGAAAAGGGACAACACCCACATGAACTACTTAATTATAGGAGTGTGTCACCATGCCATTGGCTATTGGAATAACAATACAGCTGTTCAGGATGCAATTAGCAAGTGGGGGACAGCACAGGCCATCACCTGCTCATGAGCATTACCTACTAAAGTCAAGCTGCTGCCTATACAAAAGATGTATTTTCCTGTAAGATACACACAGAGGAAGCAAGAAGTGCAATAATACTTGGGAGAAAACAGGTATGTCTAACAAGTAAGCATGTAATTGAATGCAGAAGGGGGTATGCAAAAATAGGAAATATGAAGTTAAACAATATGTCTCAAAAAGACTTACTGTACTGATATATTGCTGTTCAGCAACTATGGCCATCACATCTGGCTCTGTTTGCAGTGACATAGATCACAGCTCTGGCCCCTGAGTCACCCCAGGAAAGATCAGCTCACATATGACTACTACTGGAGTGTCTGTTGCACAATACTGACTGTGACACCGCCAGGCCAGCTACTGGGATGCTGTAAATATCTAAATGTCACTTGTGAATATCACTATGATACATATGCTTGTCTTACAAAGCTAAGACACCTATATAGGATATATGCTTAGTAAACAACTGTCACAGAGGTGTGTGTAGAACTTCATGTGATATACTGAGCTCATACCATTCTGCACACTGACCACATGTATGCCTCGTATTTGTAGTCATTTTCTCATAGAATTGTATTATGTCTGGAAAATCATTGGCAAATCTGTGAAGACTGACATCAGAACATAACAGCATACATATTAATGTTGGATGTCATATCCTCCATGGTATGTCTGTGAATGCAAAGCCTACTGTGCTATCAACTGACTTACAGCAATATTAATATAGTGCCATCATATATGGGTCAGTGCCCCCCATTAATGTGTTCAGCATCCAGATGTCCTGCTTCAACAGGTTGAGAGATATTACTGAGCAGCAAGAGTGTTAACACAGTGTGCCAAACTGACACAGAAAAAGAATGTATATCAGGTATTACCTGTGTACGTATATATATTAGTAGGTGTAGCTGGCAGTCTCAAGACAACAGACATGTAGATAAACTGTACATGTTGTACATGTGTGTAATCTTTGTATCAGTGCATCAAACAGACATAAATGTCAGTAGCTACAGGTTATTGCATTGCCTTGACACAGAAATGAGTACTAGAATAAGCATGATTACCAGGTTGAAATTGGAGAAGTGTTCAACTGTGTTATGACGTCATGTCCATGCCTACAACAAACATCTATACAACCACCTTCATAGGTGTATGGACTCAGCATTACCTGATTCATAAACCCACTTCCACAAAGGTAGAGTAATTCCCTTTGGTGGACAGCAGCAATACACAAACCACATAATAGATCAATATATTGGCTGTACACGGGCAAGCAGGAGCAGGCCCTAAATTGGAAGCAATCTCAGCTTTGTCTGAACAAGCATATAAGGTCATAGATGAATCACTGTAAGGTTAACTATGAATACAAATTGGACAGACCCAACAAGACCAATCACAAGGCCCTCTTCACATATTTCTCCAATCTTGGAGGCGACAACCCAACTCACCCTGCACTGGTGGTCAATCACACCACATACACACATACCATAGCTGTAGGCAACCTGCTGCAGACAGATTAAGTGGAAATGTCACTCCTCTGTCCCCCTATCAGTAGAGGAGGAAATGCACAGCACCCTCACCCTCCCCCATTATCAGGGAGCAGGTCCATAATGCCTAGTCAAAGGCAACAAAAGTAAATCTCCATAGGACCTGATGACATCCCTGTCTGCATACTACATGAACTCAGGCATGTGGTCTCAGCTCCATTACACACTGTAGTCAAAGTCTGAGCACCAGCGACATCCCACCTGCATGAAAGATGCCCACTGTCATCCCTCTACACAAATGTGAATGGAGCATTATGCAAATGAATGGCCCTCATTGCGTGGAACATGACACAGCAGGACCAGGAGAGTAATGCAAGCTCTTACTGTGCTGCTAGATGACAGGGGTATGATGTGGCTGGAAGTGGTGGATAGTGCTACTCAATGTTGATGTGCAGGTTCTGTAAATAATGTTGACCAATTTATGAGGTCCTGTGATATCTTTCCCTGTTTATGTCTTCCAGGTGGAATGCAGTGTGGTCAAAACCCTGCATACAGTGATGCCGAGACCACGGCAGTAATTGAAACAATCAGCCAGCACTATGGGGTCATGTTTGGCTGTAACCAACAGCAGTTGCGGGAGTGGACTGCCATGTGGGAAGACCTGTTAACAGAGTAAACATCATTGGTCAGCATGACCGAACCTATGAACAGGTGAGACACAGGACAACTGACCTCATCCACCATGATAGGTGAAGGGTTGCTGCTGTGGCCAGGGACCATTCAGCCACAGGTGGGGGTCCTGCTACACAGGCCCCACTGACACTTACTGAGGAGCTCCTTGCAAACCTTGGGGCAGCCACCACACAACATCAACTGCAACACACCCACATCATGGAGGTGGGTGGCACCCAGACAACAGACGAGGAGTGTCCAGGTAAGGCCCCAGTAGACATCAATTAACTACTGTAGCAGCCATAATGGCATCCATAGTGTATCTAGACGTATACTTCAAGTCACATTGCATTTGTGGGTGGGGTTTTATAATGCACAGAAGTGCACATCTATGGTGAATGACAGCAAATTGTGCAGTATCACAGCTTGGACTGTACATGTGCAGAAATGCAGCATTCATCCTGTACCAATGCCACATGTGAGTCTCCTAACAATACCTCTCTCCTACAACTACATAGGCCTCTCTGGTCTGATTGTGGAACAGCAGCCTGAGGCCAGTGAGTATGGAGATGTCCTGTTGTGGCTCACCAATACACTAGGCATGTTAAGGGCATGCAGACATGCATTTTACCATGCACACAACTGTTAATGTTTGCCATATTGCTATATGTGCAAGTTCACTTGTGGTGGGGCTCACTACATTGCATCACAGTGGTCATCACAGGGGCCTATTTGCAGGAGATGTAACATTTCTGTAGCATACCTCTCAACCTGTCAGTGCAAGGAAAAAGGACAAAGACTGACAAAATGGGGGCTCAAAGGTCCAAACATAGGGACATATTTTAATTATTACTGTTATAAGCTTAGAATGTTGCTAGAGTAATATGATTTGTTTTAACATACAATCACTGAAGGATTTGAAGTCTGAAACTCAAATGTATGTCATTATTTGGTGACAACAATCCTCAGATCATCCCAGTAATTTGTCAGAATAACATGGCATTTATGAGGTACAGACCAGAAATATGAGCCAAACATCTGGACATTCTGTGGAAATCTGTACAGTTGAAAAGTATGTTTTGTAGGAATCGCCACTGTGCTATACTGGTGAACAAAAATAATGTGTTCACAGGTACAGTGTGTGCTAGGTGAAGGCCCATCATCTACTAACACTGCTCACATATCCCAGAGGTGTATATTAGTACAAACATTAAGTGGAAATGGCTGCACTGGATGATGTTGAAGGCCTTTCCAAAGTGTGTATGTTGTGGTCTGTGTGTTGTGCATGCCACCAGTTGGCTATTGTAAGGTCTGTGTAATGCCTTTGTGCCACCTCACCTGTATATGTCTGTGTGTGTGCCTGTGTGTTTGTGTGTGTGTGTGTGTGTGTGTGTGTGTGTGTGTGTGTGTGTGTGTGTGTGTGTGTGTGTGTGTGTGTGCAAGTGTGTGTGTGTGTGTGTGTGTGTGTGTGTGTGTGTGTGTGTGTGTGTGTGTGTGTGTGTGTGTGTGTGTGTGTGTGTGTGTGTGTGTGTGTGTGTTTGCACCAGCAAACCTTATAGTGCAGGTAGTAATGTACATATGTTGTCTTCCCCTCACAGAAGGACATGGGGGTCGGGGTCCTTCCCACCCAGAACCTGATGTCAGTGTCTCTGCAGACTCTGATGATGATGGTGGTCATAGTGAGACACAGGTGAAGTTGTTGGGGGCTGAATCTGTGCCATTGGTTGGCATATCACTGCTGACCACAATGTCCACACACACAGTCATAATGCCCACACATACCCATCCCCAGCAGCCACAGATAATGGACAGTGGGTGGGTGGTGGCATAGAACAGGCTATTGTGGTGACTATGGCAAGTGTGAGTGTAGACACCAGCCATAGACAGACAGCAGGTGAGGTCCCACACAGGCAGATGGACAGGGGTGCTCAAAGGAGGACTGCTGCTCATCAAGCCCCTGTCAGAAGTGCCACAGCAGGTGTCACCAGACACATATTTTGGACCATCATGGAGGCACAGGCATGTAGTGAATGGAACATCAGACAGATATTCAGGATCTTGGATGCAACTCTTCCTGCCATGCATGACGACCTCCATGACCTTGCAGAGGCCACACATCACTATGCTGAGGTCATGGATAGATGGTGGGCTGAGGCATTGGCAATCCTCGACTGTGGAATGTCTGTGCTGGAGCTTGTTTTGGGAGATGGGCATTGGCCACGTGGATGTAGGTCAGCACCAACATCAGCTGAGGGTCCACAGACCATGCACATTCACAGTCCCATAGTGGCAGTATCAACAGCACTACTACATATGGGGTGCTGTCCACACCACAACGGTGCAGGCCATGGGCATGTGGCCCCAGCCGGTCTCATCAGGTACATAGATCCCGCAGACAGCATTCATCACTGGGGAGTAGTACTGCATCTGGGCTTGGGCTTGGTGGTGCCAGTGAGAGCAGGACCAGTTCCCATGCCCGTGGCCAGAGACGGTGAACTGAACACCCTGCCATGTATGGTCCACTGCTGTCCAACATACCTCTGTGTAGGGCAGCCACATGGTGTGACTGTGTGCATACAAACACACATGCATCTCAATCACAGGCATGTCACCACATCACACACACAGCACCTCTGCACAGCCCATTTCAAGAACACCCCTCCAAACACATTATGTCAGCTGTATGGACCAGCCTACACCTCTGGCAAAACCACACCACACCCTGTGTATATGATGATACCTTTGTCACATCCCTGTCATCCATACCATCAATACAGGGGCATGCTAATATGGGTCTGATGCACAGAGTGATATAGTACAGTGTAGCTGTGTAATGTTGCGTAAGGTGCTGTCTGCTGGCA
>NC_056733.1:375047327-375077327 GCF_019279795.1 Protopterus annectens
CCACAACTCAGTTAGACCAAGCTAATCACACCCTTCCATAAGCTTTAGTTATAAAAGCTGCCCCAGAATCCTGACACAAGCATCTAATCCTTCTACCCAACCTAACATGCCTTGACTAACTGCATCAACAAACCATACCACTGACATATCACCAAGTGAAAATGGACCTTATTCCCCCCTAACTTCTCCTGCTAATTCCATGATGTCTGCTAAATTAAAAAAAATTATATCACAGTCCCATGTCCCTCCTCCAGTTGTCCTCCCCTTCTGATGGACAATCCACACCAATCCTCCCAAATGTATGCCCCAACCCAATCCTCCTGTCATATTAGCAAACCAATGCAAATCACCCATGACCAATGCAATGCATCTGCCAAAACTCGACATTATCCTTAATCTCCTACATGCCCTTGAATTTCCCCTTTAAAGCCTTCCTTCCAATGTGTCACCTTTGGATCCAATAAAAAAACAAACCCTAAACATCTGCTAGGAGACCTAAAGAAATGCTCTGCTTAATCCCTATAACTTCAGCCTAGCCACTGGAACACCTACATGCTACCTATCCCCAACAGTCACATACCTGCAATGCCCATCAAGCCCTACCTACTCCTAAAAGTCACACATATAACATACAACCTCCTTTCAGTCCAAAGAAAAGAATAACCAACTAAACAGCCTACTAATCCCCATTCATACTCACCATAGCTACTTCCCCTATATGAGACAGTAGTCCTACATATTGTCCCACCCCCCTTGATTCAATAGAAAATCCTTACGCAATCCCCTTCTATTCTCCATGTAACAAATTAACCTGCATAATTCAGGATACTGTAAACACAAATTAACCAGCATGCCTTCTCCGTCTCTCAATTGTATGGCTGAATACCAACCCACACAGTTCAAACTAGCGTGAAATATAGACAATTTTGCCAAGGTTGAGGCTGTATCCTACTGAAACCAAACTGCCTTGCACTACATAAAACCTATCACCTAAGGAAACTTAACACTCAGAGGTCCCCTCACATGTAAGCAGTAAGCCAGTAAAACCTCAACCTTACTGTTTAAAATTCCTAATGCCATCAGATTAACCCCATCCACATCAATGGATTTGCATATCTTTGCATTCCCCATTCCAAAGCCTTCTTCCAATAAAAGCAAAAGCTCAAAAGATCCCCCTCACTGCCCTCAGAGTGAGACTAACTAATCAGCCATCAAGTTCCCAAAATCCCACCCAACCTCAATTGTTATGACTCTACCCCACATCTTTGTAGTCCCCTCATTCCCTGAGGATGGCCCCAACTTCCCCATAATTAAACGTAAACACCTGCTTCACAGAGTCCCTGATGTATCTCATCCATACTAGTTCCCGCAGATCTCACATACCACACAAACTCTCCCACAATAAAATGCTTGGGTAAAATTGTATCAGTACCTGTGACCTCCCTCTTTGTGCATTTCCAGCAATCAAATCCCCCTGGCAGCAATATCTACTGCCTTATGAGACCACATCCTTCTGCCTGCTGGTTGATATGAACTCTGCATTGACACCATCTCTGACCTCATTGCTTAGCACTCCCTCAACTAAAATGCCCAGCGTAACACCCCCATCTACAAGAAAAGAGAAATGTAAATCACCTAAAATACATAAAACACATTAGAAGACCACCTCCCTTCCTTCTGAATGCCCTCAACAATTCCACCTTCCCTTGCCATATCCAAGGGCATATTACTACTTGTCCCCTCCCAAAAAGAAATCTCACTCTTGTATGGCAAAATATCACCACATTCTCAATTGCAAGGCGTTATGGTTTTTTTTTTTTTTTTTTTAAGTGGGCTTTGTGGTGTGTACAAATGATGGCCATGGTAACGCAGGCCTATGCCAGCCAATGGGCTGATAATTCATATCAGGAATACCTTACTGTTATCCATGCTAAATCAAAATGAACCATATTTTTTCATTAAATTCCTCCAATGACCCTGCTGGTTAACGTTGTTAATAGGGTTATATATAATAATGTAACATGCGGCCCACTGCATGGACAACTTCACAACCAACATTCTTTTCCTGTAATTTTCTGCCAGTTTTATATATAAGTCTCTCAATGAATCAGAGACAAATCCCAACAAACCAGAAACAAATCCAGAAATGACCACAGACACTTACTATTAAGCTGACATAGACAGAATAAGGGAACGTGTAGCAATACACATCTCCAGAAGCAAAGTCTATGACTATAAACTACTGTCATTAATTAAGTGTAATTCACCACCCTTTCTCCCAAACAAAAGTCACCAGTTTGGTAGGCATTAAGGACAAAACTGTATGTGACTAAAATTAAGTAACAATTATGACGTATGCCTAACATGCAGATGATGTTGTTCCTTGATGGGGGGGGGGCATCTGCCCATGCCCTTGCGCATCAGTTCCTGTGCATCAGTTCCTGCTTGTAAGTAGCAGCTCAAATGTCTGCCATTATCTTCTAAGGTCAGTCTTGGGGATTCCCACAATTTGCCATAACCACAACATTATGGAAAAAATAAATAAATAAATAAATCCATAATAAATAAATAAATAAATAAATAAATAAATAAATAAATAATGAAGCCAAGATCTGGCAATTCTGCTAACATCTGTACAGTTGAGAGGTACGCCATGACCCTCTGGCCACTCCGGAACACCCACTGCATACAGTAATTGAAAAGTTGATCAAGTGACAGATTTGATTTAGCGTACTTCCTGAAAGGCATGAAGACTGCAACTCAGATATCTATCATTATCTCCTAACATTAGTTGACAATAGTTTCCATAAACCAGCACATTATGAAAATGGACCCAAAGTCTGACTAAATCAAATGAACATTTAGAAAAATCTGTACAGTTGCCTATAGCAATTCAGTACCCCTCAACTTACCCCCTCTGGCCATTACTGCCACATCGCACATGCAAGAATGACCATTGTTTGGAGTGCCGCATAACCTGAGAAACCTTCTGTCTCATCAGAAAGCCACCAACAAATCAGGTTCTTTATAGAAGCTACCTTGCCCTCCCTCTCTCTCTTGTTCAAATATCTGCCCATAACTTCAATGATTTACCACAAGCCAACACTGTATAAAAATGGACCAAATACGACCTCTGTATTTCACCCGATGCCAGTCCTTAACAACCCTCTGTCTTGTCAGCTCACAAAAGCTGTACCAAGAAATAAAGCTGGGACTACTCGCTTCCTTCCTATATCCCACCCCCCCCACTGCTTTTTTTTTTTTTTTTTTTTTTTTAATAATTTCCTCTTCCCATCATTTCTCCCCACAGCAGTAGTGTAAATGTAGCTGTCCCGATTGGGGGGGGGGGGATGCAATGGAAGGCAAGCAGCAGGTTGCACAGTCTTTGGCCAAGAATAACAAGAACTCTAGCCTATGTGTGACGGCCAATCATCACCACTCCATTGTACCTCATTCCTGCACTCAGGATGTACACTACAAAGCCTGCAGCAGTATGAACAGTGAGGTACATCTCCCAACCCAAGAAACCACCATGTTATGGAAATGGTCAGAAATTATGAGGCAACATCTGGACCAAGCCATAGCTAATGTGGAATACAGACTCAAAATAGAAACCATTTAAATATAGTTCTTATAACTTAGAAGATTACTAGAATAACAGATTATGCATTAGCATGCATTTCCTGCAGGGCATTACTTCTAAAATATAATGATTCATCACTAATGTGGCATGCCCAAACAGATAGCCCCAGCTCCACCATGCAATCAGACTGTAAAGCTAAGATCCACAACCTCAAAAACTCAACCAAGAGGCCCACAAATCTCCAACAACCCACAACAGCATTCCAGCCCTGTAACCTACTGAACATGTTCACCATAAGCCTCCGGCCCCATACCTAAATTATACTAGGAGTTTAAAAGGCCTGAACTCATTCCTAACCCTGATCAGTCTTGTTTATAACTACTGTCTATGTATTGTTCTACAAATTGTTATAAAAACCTCCTAACGCTGTAAAACGATTTTAGACTTCACCTGCACTATTGATCCCACCAAGACACCTGGAGATTATATATCTGCCATATGTTATGTATTGTACTGCGGAAAACAGCCAAAAAAAATCAAGTAACCCTTACTCACATCCACCTGCCCACTACTATTTAACCATGGCCTACCTGACACCAATGTACCTACAGGTCATCTCGGACGTAACCTACAGTCTAGCAAGTTCATGCTAAAATGTGACTCCTTACCCAGTTGCACTTACATAAAGCCCTTAAGCCCCTCCCTACCCTTACCTCATTCCCTCCCAATCATCCTTTCTTACCATTTAACCCATTCCTCCTCCTACCCTCTTACATCCCACTAGCATATTTATCTAACCCTACTATGAAGATGTCCCTGGACAAATTGCTGTGTTACCAAACCTCATTTCCCAAAACATTTTGAATCAACTCGCTATGACTGGCTCTGATATCCTGCCAAGCAGTTTCCCAGTGATACCTCTTAATTTTAAATTTTGCCACTAATGCACAATTTCTCCAACCTTTTGTGATAATTCCTGACAGGAAATGAATTTTCCCATTTTCTCCTACAGTAAATCCTTAATATGGTACACTCCCTTATTTGCCAATTTCTTCCAGTAAATCAACTTATTCTCCACTTGGCATTTCCTGGATCCCCATAGTCATTTACCTACTTCCTATGCCCTCACATCTAGCTCTTTCTGGAGCTAGTACTTCTCAAACCAAACCTCTATCCCCTATGAATTCCCTACTCTCATATCATCTGTTGTATGGGATTTGTTAGCTACAACAAAAAAATTCCAGAATTCTAATGCATACCAGATATTTTTTTTCTTTCACTCGGCTCCTTTCAAACTGCCACCCAATTGCAGCAGCTGAGTATTACAACAGATCTAGAATGTCCATGCCCACTTTCTTGCCCTGTGCAAACAATTTCCTTCTACTACCTTCTGTTGTTTAGCGTCCCATAAAAAGTGCATAAATTACTTCTGTATCTTGGACAAATATTTAGTATGAGCAATTTGAGGCAGATACCTTACTAAGAAGATATACTTAGATAATAAGACACATCTTAATTATTCTAACCATATTCAAAAAGGGCAAGCCTAAATTTCTCCATCTTTGAATTTTTCTTCTTTGTCTTTCATCAGCAATTTAGCATTCTGATCCACCATTAACCCAATTTCCCTTGTAAAGTATGTACACAAATACTTTATCCTGTCCGCTATATTGAATGAATATTGTACTCTCTCATAACCATTACATTGTTTAATGGAAACAGCACTGTTTTCTGTACAGTAATACTAAGGCCTGAAATTAACATAAACCTTGTAAGGACTAGAAACCCATATAACTCTGCCAACAGCAAACTCTGATTGCATATTTTATATGCATGCTGTTCAAAATATCCACAAAAAATAGGAACAAACTGCAAAACGTAGTTGTGTTAGTAAGGTTAAAATATCACTGAAGTCACTGAATCCCATTTAAAGGCAGTTATGTCACCAGAATATATCCTGGCCTTTCAAAACCACCTGCAAAGAGAAACTGAATTTTAAAAACCATTCAACTGGAAAACAGCCCAATCAAATTAATAAACATATCAAAAGAAATAGATATTGATGATGCATTGCAAAAGCAATGAGCAAAAGCAACTCAGCCAGTAAACATATGTTCCCCATGGCTTCCTCAGTCTCTTGCCATATATTAAAGGTAGATAGAATTTCAGAAGTCCAGAATGGTAAAATGATACATTCCAGATGAGCACTTTAGAATTTACAAAAAAAGTAAAGTAAAAAGAAAGCAAAATGAACAGGACATCAGAGTACAATAATAATAACACTACCTAAATCAGTCACTATGTTTACACTGCAAACTAGTATAAGTAAGCTAAATGGTGGGGTGATAACCACTTGAAATGGATATCAACTCTGACTTAAGCAGCATGTTTCAGTTCTTAGATATTTATGACTAAAAATGCCTGCTCTGTGGATGGCTGTTAGCCTGTGGTATCTGTTCCATCCCATGTTCTTGAGTAATGAAAAGACACGAAACATAGCAATAATATCTCATTTTTTATTTTAGGTTACTAATTTTAACTGAGTAGTAAAATGATCCTTCTTAGTCCTTTTTAACCTATGAACCAGGCTACAGTGGCAAAGGAAATACAGCACATACATATGTGTGTGTCTATATATGTGTGTAGATATATATATATATATATATGTGTGCGTGTGTGTGTGTGTGTGTGTGTGTGTGTGTGTATGCATACACACACACATGGGTCTACTTCAAATCATCGACTTACCACTTTATCAAATCCCACTTCATCGAGACAACATCGCCAGAACTGCAGAACATTGAACACCCAGAACATCTAACCCCTGGAAAAGAACCACTAACCCAACAAAACAAAGAAGCAAATCAAACCCCACAGTTGTGGGGGGCAAAGCCCCTCACACCCCCCAAACAAAATATACCAACTCTGAGATTGCACTACAGTGTGGAAAGGACAAAGTTCACCATGGTGACCAAGTGGTTCTTTTCCCAGGGTTAGTTTTTGATGTTCCACTTGTTCGATGTTCTGCAGTTTTGGCGATCTCATCTTGATGAAGAGGTAAGTCGATGATTTGAAGAAGACCCATATATATATATATATATATATATATATATATATATATATATATATATATATATATATATATATATATATATATATATATATATATATATATATATATATATATATATATATATATATATATATATATATATATATATATATATATATATATATATATATATATATATATATATATATATATATATATATATAGATAGATAGATAGATACAGATATATATATATATATATATATATATATATATATATATATATATATGAGAGTTTAGAGTAGTTGATCAACTGCTGTGTTTTTGGAACGTGAACAGAAACTGTATTATCCAGAGAAAACCATAAAAATGCAGAAAGAAAACTGTAAACTTCACATAAACAGTTAGTAGAAGGTGAGATTGAGCACAATGCTGCAGAAGTGTGAGGCAGAAATATTAATCACTGAATTACCTTCTGAATATTGCTATGAGCTTGTAACGTAGATGTGGTGTTATATCTAGGTATGCTTCAAAGCAATAAAAGAGGAAACATATACAAACAAAAGAGTGTTGACTATATGAAACTGTCAAATGACCTAGTGAGATACTACATTGAATTAAATGTATTGTGAAGCTTTCTTACATTCTGTATAGAGTTTAATCCAGCCATTCCACTCAAGGGAATAGAAACTGCCTTACCAACAGCAAGCCCCATGACACAGCATTTAGATTCACTGGTTTAACCAGTTCTGAAGTGACAATGTTAGCAAAAATCTGAAAATATGAATGGGGGGCCTGCAGGAAAACAGGAAACAATGGATTGATTTTGGGGTATATCCTATCAGTAGGGGTACCAAGATCACACAAGCAAACTGTCTGTAGGAAGGCTATTAGTGGTGCAAACTTTAAGTACAGAGGGACAAGGGTCATTCTCAGCAGTTAGAAATACCATTAGAATGTCACTATTTCTGCATTATCGCTAACTGCAGTGTGTTTGTACTTCCCCAGGCACTTTAGACTACTTTGTCTGTATTTATAGCCCTCAAACTCTACTGTTTCCTTGCAGTTCATTGTCCTGTTGTTTTTACTTCCCCAGTTCAAGCCTTTATGAGAAGGAATGCTGCTTCATTATAACCCCAGAAGGATCTGTTCTGTTGAGTTGCTCCCTGATTTTAAAGCAGGTATAGATAAATACAGTAACTGAAAAAATGCCAGCACAAAACTCAGTATATATCAGCAACAAAACTACAGCAACACTAAGGTAAAACTTAAGTGTTTTAATACATATCGAGCAATTCACTAATCCAGACCGGTTTCAGCCTAACATGGCTTTCCTCAGTGGAAAAAGAAAAGTACAAAAAGGAAATGATGCACAAATGCAGGTTTAAATAAGGTCCATAGACCAATGAGGTGCTTCCAAAGGAGGCATGCCCATAATACTGCCTGAAAGAAAAACTGGAAGGAAAAATACAAACTAGAAAATAAAAAATAACAAGTAAAAAATAGATGATCCAAATAGCAAATATGGTAATAAAACATAAGTATGATATTACATTCAATACTGGATATATTAACTGGTTATAAATGATCATTTAAACCAGGAGAAAATAGTACCCCTAGCTTGATAATCCAGTATTTTTCTTTTTGGTTGAGAATGGAATGCCATCCCTGTTTGTTGGATCTGTCACCCAAAATTCTATCTACAATACAAAATTGAAATCTAGCAGTATGATGTTGTGTGTAGTGCCTGAACAGAGCATTGGTTTCTCTTTTGGTTCGAATGTCACTACGATGTTCCGACATGAGTAATCTCAACACCCGTGATGTCTGACCCACATAAAATGAACCACATGTGCATGTCGCAAGATATACCACCCAATCACTATTACAGTTGCCAAAAAATTTCATGTTAAAAATTCTGTCAGTGTTTTTACTGGAAAATTGTTTAGATGTTAATATAAATGGACATGATGAACAATGGCCGCATTGATAAGTGCCCCAAAGTTTGTCACCAGTCATCGTAAGTTGTTGATGTATAATGCCACCTGAACCCATCCTCTTATAATGTGAAAAAAATGAACTTAGTGTTCTCCCTCTACGGTAACCATATTGACAAGTGTTACTGACTAAGGAGGCAATATCCTCATTGGCAGTGAGGATGTTCCAATGTTTCATCATGGTATTTCTAATCAAACTTGATGTTACACCCATAGGTAGTAATAAACCATAATCCTCCATCCTGTGCATCCCTATTTCTGTCACAATATTTGAAAAGGGAAGTTCTGGTGGAATTGGTTGCAAAGTGACATGCCAAATGAATCTCAGGCTCCTTGCATCCCCTGGTTCTAAATCTGTTGGTTAGATCTTGTTGTGATTCTTCAAAGTCATTTTCTGTGGAACAAATCCTGCGTATCCTGTGGAACTGGGATTTGGGTATATTCCGGATGATGTGGCTAGGGTGCATACTAGTTGTATGTTCCGGATGATGTAGCTAGGGTGCATACTAGTTGTATGTTCCAGATGATGTGGCTATGGTGCATACTAGTTGTATGTTCTGGATGATGTGGCTAGGGTGCATACTAGTTGTATGTTCCGGATGATGTGGCTAGGGTGCAAACTAGTTGCATGTAATAAAGTATTGTATTGCAGGTATTTACGAAATGTTTTGCTTCGTAAAGTACCATCTGGGTTCCTGATGACTATTACATCCAAAAAGTTGATTTGATTTTGGTGATAAGTTGAAGTAAATTTAATACCCCATTTGTTATGGTTGAGGTATGACACAAATTCAGCCAAATATTCTTCATCGGAACGCCAAACTAACCAACAATCATCAAGATAACGTCGCCAAATATCCAGCTCCTCAAGATAAATATTATGTGTTTGATCATAAATGAGTTGCTCCTCAATGTAGCCCATGGATAAGTCTGCATATGTAGGAGCAAAAGAGGCTCCCATAGCGGTACCCTTCAACTGCCAATAGCATTCACCTTGAAAATAGAAAACATTTTTATTCAAAACATGTTCCGCCATACAAATCAAAAGCGTATTGAAACCAACTGGATATAATTTGGCTCTATCTAACCAAAACTTGAGGGCCTCAAGTCCAGCCCAATGTGGTATATTGGTGTATAAATCCTTGACATCTAATGTACAAATTAACCACTCAGGTTCTAATTGGTTATCATCTATAATGGATAAGAATCAGGTGGTTTCTTGTATCCTTGCTCGCATCAAATTTAGTAGTGGTTTCAAGTATGAAGTCAAAAACTCAGACAGTGGTTCCGTCACCAGACACAACGGGTCTACCAGGTGGTTTTTTCAGGCACTTGTGTATCTTAGGTAGTAAATAAAGAATCTGTTGATGTGGGTCACCTACCATTAATTGTGATTTAACTGTGTCTGATATAATGCCCTCTGAAACTGCTAACTCAAGAAAATTGTCAATTTCTCTTTTAAAGTTCGGGGTGGGGTCAATAGGCATTTTCATGTAGTGGGATGGGTTGGCTAATTGTCAATTTCCCTCCCCCAGATAGTAACCTGTATCCATAATTACTATTGCCCCACCCTTGTCAGCTTGAATAATAACAATGTTTTTGTTGTCCCTGAGCTGTTGTAAAGCCTGTAGTTCAGGGGTAGAGAGATTATGTTTCAGAGGTGAAAAGTGATCTAGTTTAAAATGTATGTCCTTGAGTACAGCTTGCTGAAAGATAGCCACATTCCGATTCATAGGTGGAACAAAATTGGATTTATGGAATTTGAATTCTGTGGATCTTTGAGAATCAGACCTGGGTCCAAAAAACAATTTTAGGTTGGTTCTGAGACAAAAATCATTAACATCTTTGACAATATGAAATTCATCCACAAAAAACCCTGGAACAACATTTAAACCTTTATTTAACACTTTCTTTTGATCTTCTGTCAAGACAATTTTGGAAATATTCAAAATATTGTCATCTATCGTGTCATGAATGTTTGGATAAGTGCTTCAATTGTATCTATCTTGGTGTTTCCTATGCTTTCTCCCACCCCTCCTCCTAGTGAGTTTAAAGAATGTGTTTGGCTTTTAGTCTTTTTGGGAGTTGGAGACTCACCAGTACAAATACCCTCCCTATCAGTTGTCGAAGAATCATCTCCTGAGGTGCTACTATATGTGTGAGACCCCTTGAGTATGGATCTAGGTCTTTTTTTGGGGTTGGTATATCTACCAGACCTCTGGCCAGTTTCCATGAACCTAACATTTTTGGTGGCCTCAAAGGGTCATGAATAGTCTGATAGTCAATAATATCTCTGTTGAATTTTTTAATCTTTTTTTCTTTAGTCTGTTTTTCAAACAAAAGCAATTCCTTTGACAGTTTATTAAGGCATATAGAAAATTGTGGGTGACCATCATATGTTTTAGCTTGTCCACACAGATCACCAACTTCTTTAATATTAATTTCAATAGTCCGTTCATAATACGAACTTAAAATCTGAAAGAAATTCATAGATGCCTGTTGTTGTGCCAAATGCCATTCTTTGCTAAGGATGTCATCTATCTTGCTCGCCAAAGGTTGAATTTTGATTCTTAAGCCCCTAGGCATAATTTGTTTGTTCATATAGGCTTTGAAAAGCCTCAAATGCCAAATGTTAGATCTAAAATTCTTCATGCCTTTGCTGAGTTTATAAAAAGCATCATTACAGCCGTCAACTGGATCCGTGGGTTGAGGAAGACCATCTCCTTCGGGTATACCAAAAACCCCAATATAATTTTTGTCTGGCACAAAGGCCCTGAAGTATTTGTCCAAGATCCATGACAATAAGCTGATCTATATGAAATCTATTCAGATCTCCAGATAGAATAAAAGCTGATATACAATAATATGCCAGTAAACTGTCAAATGGTAGTAAGCCTAAAGTTTGTGTAACCAAAATTATTCCAATTACCAGGGGGGCAATCCCAGTGCCACCAAAAAATTATAGGTGAGATGATGTACATGTACCTATACACTTGTTCACCACCACAATCCTGCCCGCATAGATATGCTAGTGTCAGTGTCTAAACACACCAACACATATATGAGTACATATGTAACTGCAGTTGTTATATCTGTATTTGAAACTAGTATATTTTTAAGGCCAAAATAAAATGTTTTTAGTCTGTATATGTATAGCTAATGTGCGAACCTGAGGAATAATATCAAGCACCCAAGTACGCCAGTTGGGATGTTCTTTAAATAAGCCAAACAAGAACCATATATAGGAAGAAAAAAGGGGTCGGGGGGTCGGGAGAAGAAAGGACCCTTCTTGAACCTAAGCCAAAAGCATGAACTCAATGAAGTTCCGTTTGTATCAATGTAATTATTCAGTAACAAAAATAGTGTTGGCAACCAATAAACAAAGCCCTCTGAAAATGCAAGAAGGGACAGTTGCCACACACGAAAATTTGTATCAGTTAGTCAATATTCAGGGAATGACGTATAATGATCAAAAAAGTATATATGTGTGACCATTAAGTAACTTCAATTCCCTATGCTGTGAACACATGTAAAGCATCTATTGTAACCTAAACCAAATAAATTAATATGAGCCTACCTGATTATTAATATGAAAGAATATTAAAGAATAAAAGCATATCCTGAGGTTGATAGATTAAATCTTACTAGGCCAGACATATGGGCCATATGGGCCTAGCTCAGTTATGCCTGTACAGTCTAACAAAAATTATGTTGTCCTAACAGTGTAGTGTAATGCAAACAGAAAAAATGAATTAGAGATCTAGTCCCAACCCCTATTTCTAAATGTTGATGAAGTATACAACTCTCAAAGATCCACAGAATTCAAATTCCATAAATCCAATTTTGTTCCACCTATGAATCAGAATGTGGCTATCTTTCAGCAAGCTGTACTCAAGGACATACATTTTAAACTAGATCACTTTTCACCTCTGAAACATAATCTCTCTACCCCTGAACTACAGGCTTTACAACAGCTCAGGGACAACAAAAACATTGTTATTATTCAGGCTGACAAGGGTGGGGCAATAGTAATTATGGATACAGATTATTATCTGGGGGAGGGAAATGGACAATCAGCCAACCCATTCCACTACATGAAAATGCCTATTGACCCCACCCCGAACTTTAAAAGAGAAATTGATAATTTTCTTGAGTTAGCAGTTTCGGAGGGCATTATATCAGACACAGTTAAATCACAATTAATGGTACGGGACCCACAACAACAGATTCTTTATTTACTACCTAAGATACACAAGTGCCTGAACAAAACACCTGGTAGACCCATTGTGTCTTGTATGGGGTCAATGACGGAACCACTGTCTGAGTTTTTGACTTCATACTTGAAACCACTACTAAATTTGATTCGAGCAAGGATACAAGACACCACCCAATTCTTATCCATTATAGATGATAACCAATTAGAACCTGAGTGGTTACTTTATACATTAGATGTCAAGGCTTTATACACCAATATATCACATTGGGCTGGACTTGAGGCCCTCAAGTTTTGGTTAGATAGAGCCAAATTATATCCAGTTGGTTTCAATACGCTTTTGATTTGTATGGCGGAACATGTTTTGAATAAAAATGTTTTCTATTTTCAAGGTGAATGCTATTGCCAGTTGAAGGGTACCGCTATGGGAGCCTTTTTTGCTCCTATATATGCAGACTTATTCATGGGCTACATTGAGGAGCAACTCATTTATGATCAAAAACATAATATTTATCTTGAGGAGCTGGATATTTGGCGACGTTATCTTGATGATTGTTGGTTAGTTTGGCATTCCGATGAAGAATATTTGGCTGAATTTGTGTCATACCTCAACCATAATAAATGGGGTATTGAATTTACTTCAACTTATCACCAAAATCAAATCAACTTTTTGGATGTAACAGTCATCAGGAACCCAGATGGTACTTTATGAAGCAAAACATTTTTTTTAAATACCCGCAATACAATACTTTATTACATGCAACTAGTATGCACCCTAGCCACATCATCCGGAATATACCCAAATCCCAGTTCCTCAGGATACGCAGGATTTGTTCCGCAGAAAATGACTTCGAAGAATCACAGCAAGATCTAACCAACAGATTTAGAACCAGGGGATACAAGGAGCCTGACATTCAGTTGGCACGTCACTTTGCAACCAATTCCACCAGAACTTCCCTTCTCAAATACTGTGACAGAAATAGGGATGCACAGGATGGAGGATTACGGTTTATTACTACCTATGGGCATAACATCAATTTGATTAGAAATACCATGATGAAACATTGGAACATCCTCACTGCCAATGAGGATATTGCCTCCTTAGTCAGTAACACTTGTCAATATGGTTACCGTACAGGGAGAACACTAAGTTCATTTTTTTCACATTATAAGAGGATGGGTTCAGGTGGCATGATACATCAACAACTTACAATGACTGGTGACAAACTTTGGGGCACTTATCAATGCGACCATTGTTTATCATGTCCATTTATATTCACATCTAAACAATTTTCCAGTAAAAACACTGACAAAATTTTTAACATGAAATTATTTGGCAACTATAATAGTGATTGGGTGGTATATCTTGTGACTTACACATGTGGTTCATTTTATGTGGGTCAGACATCACGGGCGTTGAGATTATGCATGTCGGAACATCATAGAGACATTCGAACCAAAAGAGAATCCAACGCTCTGTTCAGGCACTACACACAACATCATACTGCTAGATTTCAATTTTGTATTGTAGATAGAATTTTGGGTGACAGATCCAACAAACAGGGATGGCATTCCATTCTCAACCAAAAAGAGAAATACTGGATTATCAAGCTAGGGGAACTATTTTCTCCTGGTTTAAATGATAATTTATAACCAATTAATATATTCAATATTGAATGTAATATCATACTTATGTTTTATTACCATATTTGCTATTTGGATCATCTATTTTTTACTTGTTATTTTTTATTTTCTAGTTTGTATTTTTCCTTCCAGCTTTTCTTTCAGGCAGTATTATGGGCATGCCTGAAATCCTTTGGAAGCACCTCATTGGTCTATGGACCTTATTTAAACCTGCATTTGTGCATCATTTCCTGTTTGTACTTTTCTTGTTCCACTGAGGAAAGCCATGTTAGGCTGAAACCGGTTTGGATTATTGAATTGTTCGATATGTATTAAAACACTTAAGTTTTACCTTAGTGTTGCTGTAGTTTTGTTGCTGATATATACTGAGTTTTGTGCTGGCATTTTTTCAGTTACTGATAGTTTTTTTTGCCTTGCACTTGGATCCTACTTGCAGGGCTTTTCTCTTTTTTATAGATAAATACACACACACACACACACACACACACACACACACACACACACACACACACACACACGCACGCACGCACGCATGCACGCACACACACACACACACACACACACACACACACACTCACACTTATATAAACATTTTTTAATTATCTATCTATCTATCTATCTATCTATCTATCTATCTATCTATCTATCTATCTATGTAGCTATCTATCTATCTATCTATCTATCTATCTATCTATCTATCTATCTATCTATCTATCTATCTATGCCTTGTTAACCTGGTTAGTCCCACTAGGTTAATGGCCTTTTTACAGGGGGCCCAAGGTGGTACTTTTACTCCTACGGTAAATTTGGCCTGATCATTAGAGAACTTCCCTTACTCTTTGGAGTTGCTAGATGACACCAGAGTGTTTTTACAGCAGCAAGGAAGAAGCCTAAGTGAAGTAACAGCATGGAGGAGGTAGGAAAATCTACAGAGACTTTCGAGGTGAAAAATGAGAATATGGAGAAAAATGTTTGATGTGGAATATCAGAATGTAGATAAAGATTCCTGCATGGTGGGTAATACAGATGAGTAGCATTTAGCTGCTTCAGGGGATAATGAAGTGAATAGATAATTGGAGTGGTGCAGATAATAGAAATGGTGTCAGGTGGGCTGACAGATGATGTTCTGTTGAAAATAATTGAGCAGGATGATCCAGGTGACAGTTCTGCTGTTTCACTGAGTGAGATAGCAGATAACTTTTTTGGAAGGGCAGAGGATGGTAGTGTGGAGAAGGAACCAGGTGATATGGCAGCAGGAAATGCAGCAGTTAAAACGTCTGCAGCAGTGACAGCAGGCAAAAAAAATGAAAGCAGCAACAAGCTGCAAGTAAAACTGTTTTAAAAAGAAGAGAAGGCCAGCCAAAAATAAGAAAAAAAACAGCGCTGTAATAGACATATGTTCAAAAAATGCTATCTTTTATACATATGAGTCAGCGACCTTTAATGACTTCACATTTTAAACTGAGAGACTGATGATAACATTCCTGAGAATGTGTAACAAAATGAAGTAGTTCATCCATGGGGCAATTGTTTGTTTCTGGTGGTAACTTACATGTCAAAAATATTACTTTGAAGTTTAGAACTGATGAACTAGAGGAAGCTGTTAAAACATTCATACATGGTTTGAATAAAATTGTTGATAACTTTGTGAAAGTTAGATATGAGTGAAATTTATAGGATGGAAGGAGGAGGTTGGAATTGTTTTGAAATGTGGAAAAAAATGATGAAACACTTGCCAAATATCATATTTGTGTCTGATCATCAAGGGATATTAAGATATGCTGGCAAGCCCAAATCATATTTATTTTTGGATTATTTTTCTCATTTAATTAATGATTATGACAAGAGAAATGTAACCAGTATGGGGAGAAAAGACATGCATCAAGAAGTTGTGTGGCAAAATGAAGATTTTGTCAAAAAAGGACATTTTTGGATGGACTGTCAAGAGCAAACAGTTAATAATGAAAAAAAGGGGAAGGAAAGAATACATGCACAAGGAAGGACAACAAGAGGCTAAGGCAGAGGGTGAACTAGATAAAAAAGAAACAATAGAAGAAGAAAAAATATATGGAAGGAAAAAAGAGGAGAGAGGCCGCAGTGAAAAATCTGATTCGGATGATCAAACATTATTTCTACAAGAAGTCCAAGCAAAAATATTCAATAGGGGGGAGAAGAGTAAATATATGAAAATGAACATTTAAAAATGATTCCCCTAAGAGTACTTTCAGGACTTTCAGTAAATGTGAACAGTATTATTAACTAGCAGATACTGGAATGTTGTTGCTGTTGTTGTGTCTTTCGGCTTATCCCGGTTAGGGGTCGCCACAGCGGAACTCCGGTCCGCTAATGTTTGGTAGTGGATTTTTACATGCTGAGTTACCAGCCCTGACGCATAACCTTCAACAAAGGTATGCCCATTCATGCATGCCTCCACACAGAAGACGCTGTAGCTGAGAATCAAACGGGACAACGTCTTGCTGTGAGGCGACAACGCTACCGCAGCACCACTACCGCGGTTACTGGAATAGTGTGTTAAATTTGATGTGGATATTATAATTATATCAGAGGATATAAGATTCCGATCAAGAGAAGAAAGATTGAAAACAGGGAAAAAATGGGGGGGGGGGGTGGAAATATAATATGGCACTTTGGAAGTGAAAGTTGCTGTGGAGTGGCTATGTTATGTAAAAACACAGTGAAAATAATAAATGTAATGTTAGTAATGATGGGAAGATTAACTGTTGTGGAAGTGAGGTGGAGAGAATATATTGATGGAATTATAGCATTGTATGCATTTATAACCAAGAAAGAAAGAGAGAATCTGTGTCATCAAGTATAATACTATGCAGCAGTTAACATAAAAATTATAAGTGCATGAGACTTTGTGATTTAAAGGGAAGATGTAAAAAGAAAGGGAAGGATGTTAAAAAATACAAGAAGTGATAAAATGTGGTGGTGTAGAAGAAAAGAAAATGGATTTATAGAAGCGTACACTTGGATCTGAAATATATTAATTTGTGTTGTTGGAAGGCTTGGGGTATTGTGATACAGTTGTGAATGTTTTTTCTGACCATTTATCAATATAGATGGATGTGATGGGAAAAGGGAGTATAACAAAGGCACAGGAATAACAAGAATAAACGTGAAATGACTTAAAATCTATAGATATAGTATGATTATGTCTTGATATTATAGGAATAAGAAGAAAATTTCTGATAAGGATTGATAAGAATGTATTATATGTAATACAGGTTATTTGGCATGAACGATTGATGAAAATTTTGTTTAATGGAAATGGATTTTGGCAGATACATTGCAAAGAATCAGATTATGAATGCTGAGGAAGAAGTGGGGATCAGTTATGGAAGTATAACTATGAGGATACTGTATATGCGCCTGCATAGATGTCAGTTTTGTAAATATGTAAATAATGTTTTTATGCTTTGTTAGATAAAGGACCCCTACTCTTTTTAATAGGTGATGTGAGACCTTTTACAACCACCTAAACTATCACTAAGCAGATTGGAACTGTTTTAAAAGCTTATTTGAAGGACAGTACAGTCAGAAGTGCAACACCTCCCTAAATGCTACACTGCAGTGCTAGTAATCCACTCATGTGAGGTGGGAATAGAACTCAATGTCTTCAGATCTTCCACCCCAAAAGGTGGTACATTTTGTTGAAAACTCATTTTGATGAAACTACATTCAATTAATTGAAAATATCATATACAGTAAATACAGCTCCTAGAGTGCAGAATACCAAGAAACGGTAAATTTCCCAACCCTGGTATTATTGCAGCCTTGCTCCATTGTTGGCAGCTTTTATGTCAACCGAATTGAACAGGTAGGAAAGCTGTCAACTTTAGTAACAGTCAACTTAAAAGGAATCATATCTGTATTTGTATCTATATCTATACATATATCTATATCTGTATCTATCTAGCTATTAAAATAGTTAAGGTAAACTTGCTTGATTATACATTTACTTATAAAATTACAGATTAAATTTATAGGCTTGTGATTTTCACAAATGTTGGAATGCAGTTTAGATTTTGTTTTTCTTAGATATTAATTAATTTTATAGTGATTTAAATTTGTAGCATTTGTAGACTTAATTTTGACTTCCTTTTAGTGTAGAACTTTTAATAAGATTAAACTGACAATTGGTGTTATTTGTTTCTTATTTTTCATTCTTTAGTTTATTCTTTTTCCAGTCTTGTGTTAGTTAGAACTTTCTGTTCACATTACTGGTATGTATGTATATAGGAGTTACTCTTATTAATTAATTCATTTATTCATTCATAGCAATTTGTGTCTATTCATGATAAAATGTGATTTTTATACACACACACACACACACACACACACACACACACACACACACACACACACACACACACACACACACACACACACACACACACACACACACACACACACATATATATATATATATATATATATATATTATATATAATATTATATATTTTTTTGCTGTACAGTTGCTAGCATTTGTTAGAGAATAGTATGTTTATAGTGTATGTTTATTTTCATCTGTTTCATACTTGCTTATTTTCATCTAGTTAAGTTTTTATTCTTTAAATTTTGGTGACACTATCTAAGTTATGGAAAACATTTCTAACTAGGTAAGTCTTTTGCACATACTTCTCTTCTCTAAAATGCAGGACAAAGCTAAAAAATGGGGTGGGGGAACGACAAAGTGACAAAATGAAGGCCAGATTATAAATATTACTCCTGGTAACTTGGAAAGTTGCTAGGATAGCAATATTTTACTTTAGCATGCATTTTCTGTAGGATATGAAAATAGAAGTTCACATGTCTGTCATTATTTAGTGGCTGCAGTCCTCAATGATTTGCCAGAAAGCCACACATTTCACATGGGGCAGACCAAACATATGAGGCAAAAATCTGGCATTCTTCAAAATTCTAGAAAGTTGTCTTTGCACACATAGTCCTTTTCTTATTTTGGTCTAATTTATACATCTTTTTATTATTATTTAAGTTTAATGAAACCATTTAAGATAGAAAAAAGAAAAAAAGATATTCTAACCAGGAAATCCCCTTGATGGACAATCTCTTCGCAGGAACAACCCAGGAACAATGTTTGGATGAGTAACTTGCTTAGACTCACACTGTAGGCAAATGGAGGTTGAGGAAATCAAACCCAGGACTGTGGTAGGGTTTAGGTCTTGCAGTTCTCAGTATGGGATTCACAGATGCATAGTGCATAACATGCAAAGTGGCATGTCAGAGAGAGGTTGATTCTAAGATAACAAGTAAAATACGACACCTTAGCTGTGAGCCGCCACATGTAGTGAACATGTCAAATATTAGCACTGTGGGCATTCAGCGCTCAACTATAATTCCAGGCTATAATCTTAAGCCTACATTCCATTTCATAAGATCTGTCTCTGAGACAGCGAGACACCTTCAAAACACAGAAAAGTTCTCGATCAACCTAGATATCGGCAAAGTTCTTTGGACCACCCCATAATGAATAACTATGTGCTGCATGTAATACAGGCATAGCCATTATTTGAAATAGACAATATTTGGCTTGCTACAGTATTTTATTATTATTATTATTATTATTATTATTATTATTATTATTTTAATAATATACTAACATTCTTTGATATGTATCCTGTATTTGCTTGGCTACACCACCCAGAACAACAAACAAAGATATGTTTTAAGTATACAACACTTTCAGACTTGATTGAGTATACTCTGAGGGATGGGGCAATCCATACTATGGAGGCTGACTTCACCATTTAAAAATTATATGTGTTTTTGATTGTACTATATCCATTTTTATGTTAATCCTCACAGAGTATTGCTATCAAAACACATTGCAGGTATGAGGTATTTCATGCACAGGTTACAATAATCCACAGTTTTATAACTTGTTATTGTATTCCTTCCATGAAACCTCAAGAATATGACCAAGAATCACTTCCTTGATGAATGTATAACCCTCTGTGTAAATGGAAAATAATATTATTCTACTTGGTGTGCTAAATTATTATTCATTGAGTGGGAGAACTATGTTTCAAACAATAATCAGGTGCAAAAACTGATGGACTTCAAAAATGTTATTCAAATGGGAAATATGTAAATAAAGGGAAACACATATTAGTCATTTCTTGACAAGTTTTCCTGATCAAAGTAATATGCTAAATACTGTCCAGTCCTTTTGCCTCTGATCATAATATCTTGAAGTTTCAAATATATATCAAACCTAACTTTAAAATAATGATAGAATGTTTAAGGATTTTTCAAATGATTGCTATAGTGCCCTAAACAATCACCTTGAAATAGTTAAATGGGACTGCATGTAAGGTTTTCCTTACAACCTAATAATGAGCCCTCTACAACACTATATACAAGTGCTTTTATCAGTTCCTCCTTATGATGCATAAATATAGTGGAAAAGCCTGCAATAGAATTAAATGTAGTTACAAAATCAGCATATTATTAAAACCCAAGAAAAACATGTGCAAAACTTTCAGATCTTACCCACCCAATGTAAAAGAGGAAAGATCAAATAGATCCAAAAGGACTTGCCAAAACAAGAATGTAATATGTTGCAACAAATGCTATCACAATGATAGAGACAACAAATCAGCATATTATTAAAACCCAAGAAAAACATGTGCAAAACTTTCAGATCTTACCCACCCAATGCAAAAGAGGAAAGATCAAATAGATCCAAAAGGACTTGCCAAAACAAGAATGTAATATGTTGCAACAAATGCTATCACAATGATAGAGACAACAAATCAGCATATTATTAAAACCCAAGAAAAACATGTGCAAAACTTTCATATCTTACCCACCCAATGCAAAACAGAAAAGATCAAATAGATCCAAAAGGACTTGCCAAAACAAGAATGTAATATGCTGCAACAAATGCTATCACAATGATAGAGACAACAGATCTACTTAACATACTAGCTTATAGATTTGGAACAAATTTCAGGCAACAAAGGAGAAACTCCCATTACTTTTCCTACAAATCTAAATCACTGTTAACATCCAATAAAAAAATAAAAAGATGTCTCCAAAATTACATCTGAAATAGTCACCTCTTATATCATAAAGCTTAAAATATCAGTTTCTTTGCATCAGATGAAATACTGACAATTCTAATTTTGCATTCAGAAATATCCTAGAATACTTCCTTATGTAGTTTTAATACAGCATTAAAATGGCTGTGTCTTCAATATCATGACATAGACTATTGTGGTCCTAATCCTCATGGGAAGCACTTTCATAGACCCCACTAACTGCAGATCAATATTGTGCAAAGTGACGGAGGAAATCATTATGAAACTTAATCACTGACACAAGAAAACAAGTTCTCCATTTTTGTAATACATCTGTTAACTCATTCCCCTTCAAAGTAGCTCTGGAAGTATACACTGTAACTTCCAAAGGGTGGAGCCTAAGCTTTTAAATAAAATCACATTATGTCTTGACATTTTAAACAAACGTTCATATCTCTGGAACCATATGGGTTACTAAAGAAGTGTAAATGGCAAACTATTCATTACAAACTATTTTTATAATAGCCGTACTCTTTAGGTTTATAGATTCATAGCTTAGTACTAGGCTAACTTCCCTTGCGAGCCATTTTAAGCCTAGCCAGTTATTCCTTGTGAGACTCAAACTCTGCACCTTGTGTTTGTAAGGCAAACACCTTAACCATTAGGCCACCCTCCCAAATCTGTGTCTTAAAATGGATTTTATTAGTTACAATAATTTGGAGTTGCAATATCTAAACAACCACTCAGTTTACACCATACTGTCAGCAACAATTTGTTCACCCAGCTGAGAGCTTCCATTTGAGGGAAAGCAGTTCTGTCTATGCCACTTGGCTGCAGAGATATTTAGAAAAACATGACATTTCTTACAATATAAATAAATATTATACAAACAACAATTAATATATTAAATAATTAAACAATTAAACAAGTACTGCATTACCTGTACTAGATAGAGGTCAAATATCAATACTCTTGTACTTGATACTGAGTAAGCCTTAAGATGAAATATGTTAATACTTTTTATGTATCATGTTTTTGGAATTATTGATACAATATGAACAAGCAATATTTGATGCCTAGAGGCATCACCCAGCTGTAATGAGCAACTGACAATTCCACTGAACACGTGTCCCTTTTCAGTGGTAACTTAGGAGTGCTATCTGATCAAGTGACTTAATCAGAGTCAAACAGTATGCAAATGGAGGTAGAAGGAATCAAACCCTGAATGTTTGATTACAGGGAACAGCATATCATGCTTCTGTGCTAACAACCAAATTAATCACCACTTAATGCAGTACGGCTTTGTCAAAGATAGATCTTGTATGCCTACCACATAAATTGTTTCAGAATATGATCCCCACTCTAGATAAAGTTTATATATCAAAGCAGCTTACCTTGGTCAGGTTAAAGATTGCAAGACTATACCTAAGGATGGAATATTACTTAAACTCAGGGATCTAAAGACAAATGAATCTTTAATAGCATGCACCACAGCTGTCTACATGATTGTACGCAGCAGATAACAACACGGCACTTACCTCCACCATCCATTCTCACTCATGGCATCCATCAATGATAACCCCTGGGGTCACTCCTTTTGACATCCTTTTCTCAGATGGCAAGACTGACTGTAGAGTCTAGCTCACAAATATGTAGATGATTGTAACTCTGGCAACACCATCTTTAAGTCCACTGACACAACTTCTCTTCAGACAGCACTTAACATAACACATGAATATGCTGTAGAAATGACCCTGCATTTAGTATCACAAAATAAAACACACTGCTAATTGGTAACTAAAAGCATCGGTTTTATACATTATTGATGAATGCCTACAAGTTGATAAACACTTTAGAACCCTTGAAGAAGATTAACTTTTATGTGATTCCGACAAAGCCACTACCACCCACAAAGCATATGTTGCTGCAGGGTTCCTATCAGATAGTCGAACTTCTGCAAGTTCGAACCTCATATGGTCAAGACCATAAGTTCGGATTTGCAGAAGTTCGCGCGTTTCAACAGAAATCTCTGTAAGGGGAGGTTTTCGTTTTGCTCAATGTGGTGTGATCTCGGAGTTGGTATATTTAAGTAGCGGGGAGGTGTGTGGGGAGTGCATCGGGGCTTGTCCCCCTACTTACAACAGTTTATTTTTTTTTCTTTTCATTTTTTTTTTTTTTTATCCATAGTTGAAGTTTTTTAACTTTAAACAGGATGGTTTGAACATTCCGTGTTCTAAGTTATTAAACTTCAACTATGTGATATAGACCCATTGCTGCATGCCTGATCCTACATGGGGTTGTCTCCTTTATTCAACTATTATCAGACCAGTTACAGAATAATGTACCCTGTTCTGTAACCTACTCACGTGGCATCTGGAACAATTGGAGAATTTACACAGATTATCTCAAAGGTCTTCAAAGTTTTTTTATATAGGAAAATACAACAGTGACTTTCTATGTCTCATTGAACATGATATTTTTAAAACCTTATACCATAAGCACAATAAGTTGTTTTATAATTTGACATCTGATGAATATACTGCATGACATTAGCTTAGTTTGTTACATTCTATACAGATTCATTCTTCAGATAAGGGAGGGGTGATAGTTGTAATGAATGCTTCCAGTTATTTATCCAGTATGAATAATATGCTATCTGATGCCACCACTTAACAAAAAACTTGCTAAGTATGAATTGAATAAGTTAACTGAAAATGTTTTCATTACTAAATGATTTATTAATGGAAGGTACTATCAATTATGAGTTATTTGAATATTTTATTGTTGAACATCCTACCATTCCTATCTTATATGGCCTTCCTAAGCTATATACATCTTTAATATACCCACCAATGATGCTGATAGTGTCCAGTTGAGGTTGGGTCACTGAGCCCTTATCTATTTTTGTGGATAAGATGCCCCATCCATTTTTGAATGACGCTGATACTGTTTTAAAAGATACTCAATGTTTTCTTTTTACACTGTCATGAAGAAGGCTTTATTTTAGTTAGCATGGACATGAACTCGTTTACTGTGATTTCCAATGCTTTGGATATTAAATATGTTAGACTTTATCTGTTTACATTTTCACAATATAACACTGATAGTATTAATTTATTATGTCTGTTGCTAGATATTGTTTTAGGTAATAATGTATTTGTATTTAATGAGAAATTGTTTTTGCAGAAAGTTGTGGTCACTATGGGGACCATGTGTGCCAATAGCTATGTGAACATTGTCCTAGCCTATTGGAAATCTCTCTGTGTAATTAATGATGATAACTACTTTAAGAGATATATATTCCATACTATGATCATTTTGTTGAAGACATTTTTTGTTTTGGACTGGACCGGTTAATATATTGTTTGATTTTACTGACTATTTTACACAGTACTACTTCATTTTTAAAGTCTACCATGGCATATTCCTCTGATTGTATTGCATTTTTGGATGTATCCATTTATAAGATTTCTGTTGGATTATCTACATGTTTATATAAGAAACCATGCAAGAATGTTAATGTTTTACATTGTAATAGTATGCACCCTCGACATGTGCATAGAAATGTTCTTAAGGGACAGTTCTTTAGACTGGCCAGGCTTAATGACAATGATGAAAAAAAATGTTATAAGCATTCAAAGACCTAAATAATGATTTTTAGCATAGGGGCTACACTGAAAGAGAAATTTACTGTGCTTGTGATGAAGTTTTAAAGCACAGGAATGATTCTGCTAGGCCATATTTCTCTAGTGTAGGGAGTATTAATGTTCATAACAATGGTACTACTGCAACAGTGTCAGGATGAATATAATATATTGGAATGATGTACATTTAGTATGTTATATTATTAAGAGAAAATGGTCCATTTTAATGACAACTGATAGATTTAAGGCTCTTTTGAAAAAACTGGTCCATTTTAATGACAGATGATAGATATAAGGCCCTTTTGGGAGACACTTTGCGCTTTTGCTTTAAAAACAGTTGTTCTTTAAAAAGATGTTGTTATAATTCATGTAGAAGAGAGTTATCCAGATCAGACAAACATGGTACTTTTGATGTAGATCCTGTAACGTGTAAATATATCGGTAGAGAGTTGGTCTATATACATCCATTTACTAAGTGTGTATACAATTTTAATTTTTATATAGATTGTAAAAGTGCAAATTTGGTCTATCTAGCAGTATGTAAATTGTGTAAATGCTTTTGTATAGGTAAGACAAGTCATGTGCTTAGGGACCACATTAGGCACCATATGTAAGATATTAGGAAAGGCAATTTAAAAAATGCTCTCTCTAAACATGTTCATAAGTCTGGTAGTGACCACACCTTTGAATTTTTGGTATTACAATTATATGCTGTTAAGTGTAGGGGTGATGATATTAAGAATCACACTGAATGTCTAAACCTCAAAATGCATTCACTCGAGGCACTCCTTAAAATGGAGAACATCGACATCTGTGCAGTGACAGAGACCTGGTTCAAGGCTTCAGAGAGCACCCCTGCATTACCAGGCTATAATTCATACCACACCTTTCGGCCACCTAACCTGGACCGAAACACTAAAGGTTGAGGCGTGTCCATATTCATTAAGGATATCCACACCTCCAGGCTAGTTGCTCAGCATAATGCATCTGAGATTATCCAAGTGCAACTAACTCTGGGCAAGACCGCAATCCAAACTGAAACTTGCTACAGATCCCGAACTATGTCCCAGGATTCCCACTCCTCATTTCTTGATACACTAGAAAATATTAGGGTACAATCCAACACCCTAATAATGGACGATTTTAACTACCCCACCATTAAATGGGAAAACTAGCCATGTATCAACTCTTTTGCTCAACGCTTTCTGGAATTCATATATTCCAGCACCTTGGATCAACTTATCCACACCCCCATCAGGGACAGCAATATCCTAGACCTGGTCATTACCAACATGGGCGACTGGTGTTCCACATCAGACGTCAATTTCTCATTGGTCAGATCCGACCACAAGCTAATCACCCTAGACATCCACATCCTGCCCCCATCCACCATTAGGAAACCACAGTAAAAAATTTCTCCAAAGCCAACTTCACACTTCTTAAGACAAAAGTGGCAAACTTCATGACACCCATGCAGACGGACAATAGAGGTACAACTGCTGAATCCTATACAAATGCCCTTTATAAGCACTTACATGAGTGCATGGATCATGTTAACCCTAACAGAACCAAGATACTATCCTCCAAAAAAAGAAAGCCAATCTGGTGATCCACTGCCATAAACAAACTCTACAACAGAAGAAAGAAACTGTTCCATAAAAGAGTAAAATCCCATGATTGGAGGAACTCCCTGGTCAGCCTCAGTAAGAAGCTGAGATCTCTCATAAAATCCTCCAAAGCTAGTTATGAAAACAAAATCACCACTGATTCTAAAGACAACCACAAAGCATTATATAGCTATGTCAAGAATCTCAATGGCAACATTCAGATCTGCTCTGAGTTATGGCACAATGGCACTAAATATACAGAACCAACTGATATTGCCAACATCCTGGCAGATAGGTTCAGTGCTAACTTTACCCCCCTCTCACCCACTAAAGGGCCCATCTCCATACCAGAAGAATGCAAAGTTCCTGTAATCACGGATGCACAGGTAAAAAAACACACTCTCCAAAGTCAAGAATACAGCATCCATGGGACCTGACAACATCCCAGGCTGCGTTCTACATGAACTACAGAATGAACTGGCACCCCACCTAAGCACCATGTTCAATCATAGCCTCACCTTAGTCTTTGTGCCCATTGCATGGCACACAGCGACAGTTATCCCACTCCACAAAGGGGGAGCCACCATGGGCCCCTGGAACTACTGCCCCATTAGCCTAACGAGCCTGGTCTGCAAGGCTATGGAACGTATTATCATGGATCTTATAAACAAAGACATTGGTAATTTCCAAACTCTGGACCCTACCCAGTTTGGGTTTGTAAAAGGCAGATCATGTCTCCTAAACCTGATAGACTTCTTTGAAGCAGAGCCTATCTAGATCTAGCCAAGGCTTTTGACACCATCCCCCACTCTGGAATTATAGATAAACTCACTGAACTAGGTATAAATCCCTATGTCACAAGATGGGTTGCCAACTGGCTCACTGACAGAACCGACACTGTGAAAGTAGCAGACTCCAAATCTGACTTCAGACCAGTGACAAGTGGAGTACCACAGGGTTCAGTCCTGGGCCCTCTCCTGTTTGGTATCTACTTTTCTGAAGTACAGACTAACAAAGAAGGTAACAAAGTTTGCAGATGGCTGCAAACTAGGAGCCATAATCGAAACTCCTAACGATGTGGAGATGCTACAAAAGGGCCTAATGGAGACAGATGCCTGGTGTCAAAGCCATAGCCTCATGCTCAATGCCAAAAAGTGCATTGTCATCCCCTTTGGTAAAAACTCTGTACCCATGAGCTACCACATAGGTGGTAGTCTACTTAACACCAAAAGTGTGATAAGAGACCTTGGGACACAGGTGGGCATTAGTCTCTCCTTTGATAATCACATCACCACAGTAGTCAGAAAATCCTTCAACGTGGCACACCTCATCACAAAAGGTTTCTCATCCATTGTTCCCCTCTACTTGTCACTCATTAGACCCATTATAGAGTACACTGCCCCTTTTGGTATGTACCTCACAAGACATCTACAATGACTGGAAAGGCCACAGAAATACCTCACAAAGAGGATTACTGGGCTCAAACAGATGCCCTATGCAGACCGTTTTAAAAAACTCCAGCTTTACTCTGTCGCATATTGCCTACACAGAGGTAATCTCTGCCTAACATACAAGGCTATGTCAAACCCAGAGCTGTTGGACATGCTCCACTTTAAGAAATCCCAATCCCTGTGAGCTACATGCTCTAGGGACCTAAACCTTGTCACCACAATAAACAGAACATGCTGGAGAGATAGATTCCTGTCCCAGAGACTTCCCATACTGTGGAATAAACTACCTATCTATATCAAACAAAGCTCCTCATTAGCACTCTTCAAGAAGAATCTTGATGATTGGATGGGAAATAGGAAATTCACCCCGGGATCACCTCTGTGGCGCTGCTTGACAGGGGCACAGGAAAATCATTTTCTTGGGTGCAAAAGTCAGGGTACCTTTTTGACTAGGCTTATGTAGGCCCTAGGGTCAATAGCCTAGTAGCTACCTATGAACCTATGAATGTATTACGCTGAATTGGATTTTAGAGTTACAGGGTGATAAGGTTTTAGGTCTCAATGAGGCTGTCCCTTTAAAGCCATTTTTAGAGTCGTGCTTTAGCCCACTAATTTTGTAATTTTGTATTTAAAGTGGATTTGTGCTTTTTGAAAATTATAGTTTGATGAAACACCTTAGTGGCATGAAAGCGCTTACCTGTTTGTTCTTGTCTTTGTAATAAATGGACTGTTTTTATAGCCATGTTAGGTGGTTCTTTTTACATATAAAAGCGTAAATAGGCCAGCGCATCTGCTTAGAGAACAAATGGAAACAAACAAATAAATAAATATTTGTCAGAGTGGGATATGTGAAGTTCTTACCTGATGCTTAGCTGCCAGTTAGTTTGCCTGATATTCATTAATCTGTTAGTGACAACACCTAAGTGAGAAATGTCTAGAAAGATGATAAAAAATTATCTGCTCTTATATGGATCAGGTAGGCTGGATGATAGGAGAAAAGGGATGGGGAGGATGGTACGTCATGAAGGTAATGGAAACCCACTGCAAATAAGATTTCTGTTAAGTATGTATTACTCTTCAAGTATTTATTTATTTATACATTTTGATGAGGTTAATAGCACTGTCAGTGGCCTCTTTATAGGGGTGATTCTTCGTGGCATTCATACAGGGCATGTGGGCAATTATCTTACTCCTTCCAAACAGAAAACAAATCACCTACCATTTGTCATGGCCCATGAATGTAATACCTTACAGGCCAAACTCCAAATGAGATTATTTACTAAGAAGACAAAGCTCAATACATCAAGCACAGACAGTTATGAAAATCAATAGAACACACTGGTGCTATAAATAAAATGAAGAAAAAGGTAGAAATCTGACCTCAAAACACTTTAAATTAGGAAAGTAAATAAATATCTCCCATAAACAATGGATTGTAATTATATGTAAAACCAGTAACTAACCCCAGAAGTATCATGAGAGGGTGCATGGAGAACAGGAATGTCTAAGACAGGTTAGTTGTATCAGATGTTGGCTACTGATATGAGTGTGAGACATGTAGAAATAGACTATGGAGCTTGTAAGTAGGTTGGAATATGGAAGCTGAAATGATTTTGCTAATAAAATAGTGGTTGCGCTTAGAGCCATCGCCCCAAAGCAGAAGGAAGGTACAACAAATAGCAGGTCCATGGTGGAGCTAGTGAAAGCAAAAGAGAGGCCAGGAAGGGAGGCAGAGATAGT
>NC_056733.1:375079827-375119827 GCF_019279795.1 Protopterus annectens
GTATACCTATATGTTTCAGGGAATCTGGCAGCAATGCCTCTTCATGTGGAAGTGGAGTATGATTTTCCCCTGTAAAACCACTTATTCAGGTGTGTTTTGTGTTTTATTGTACTGGACTATCTCTGTGGCTGCTCAATAACTCATGGTTTCAATGTATACTGACACGTTTTAAAGAGATTGTATCACCACAGTTTTCAATGTGTAGGGTCATTCAGCAGTTGGGCAGTAAGGACACAGCTAGTACTGTCACAAGTTTGTATCTGTATTTTACAGAGACTTGGTTTGCTAATTTTTTTTTTTTCATTTTGTGTTATGTTTTGATGAATATGTGTACAATGTGTTTTTTTTTTACAGAATCTGTCATTTAGCTAGGTTAATGTGCTTATTATATTTGTCCTTCTGTCATGGTTGTACGAACTTGGTAGGAGATATGGTTGTAGAGCTGATATGCTTAGTTTTTATTTTATCACATTTCCTATATAAGAAATTGTCATTTTTCTTCTTCTATTATGTCATAGCTATACAAATTATTTTAAGGAAAGTACTATTAAATAGGAAATTGAATGTAAATTATATTTTAGAAGATATTTTTTATATTCAAAGTTGGGTATTAGTTTGTTCTAATATTTCATTTTGCTTGCAATACAATTCACTTACAAGGGCTTCTCAATAGTTTTGTTAACAAATTACCCATATGTCATTGTTTCATGCCAGAATCATATGAAAGTTCCAAAAAATATAGAACCACAGATTGTCACTAAATGACAGCCATGCCCTAAAGACATTCACTTTCCCCAGAATGTGTTTTCCTCCCTACAGAATGTTTGCATACTTCCATATGTTTAAAAAACATTATTTAGTCGTTTCCTCCCGAGTCTTTTTAGCTTTCTCAGTATACATCATATTGGAGACTGAATGAAAACACATGATACTGTCAATAGTAATATATATTTCTTGCTCTTATATCATTTCTCTTATCACATCTGAAAACTTCTCACCAAAGAAACACACATAACAAGATACATGTAGCTGTTTTTATTTAATAGCCACTGGGGCATAAAGCGCTGCATTGTTACTGACAGCTACGTTCTTTTCAGATTCTGGAGTGATAAATCTGTTGATCCTTTTGTAAACTGAAGGTGAAGAAACCACCAAAAACAGCTTCACTAATTAACTAAACTTTGCAAAATAGGAAATCTGATACTCTGCTTGACCATTGGAAGGACAGAAGGAGAAGGAAATGAGCTGAAAATCACAATATTCATTCTTTTAAAAATGCTTTATCTCAGCTATTTCTTTTCACTTCTGCAAAATCTTTTAAATAGTTTGTAACATGTAAGAAAAAATATGCAAGACTTATTGAAAACCAGCCACTGACTCTTAATGCGTATTCTCAAGCATACCACTATTACTCACTGCTTCCATGATAAATAAATGGAATCTTGACATATCAGGAAAGAATATGGTGCATTGATGCTAATAGTGTCAGTAGCTGTGCCCTCACAGTGCATTGTGGGTAAAAATGAACTTTCCAAATCTGACAGCTAGAGCAGAAGATTCAGGTGATGATTAGTTAGTGATAAGTCTTCTGTAGTCCTGGCTTTGATTTCCTTCTGCCACTGTTTGCCTACCATGTGTCTCTTAGAAAGTCACTTAGCCGGATAATGTTCTGGCTAAAATTGTGCTAGGCACAACAATGGTTTCCTTGATCACAAGTCTTGTAAGTACCTATGAACTTCTGAACCAAGAAAGTGAGATCATGTCCGGCAGTCTGCATGTAGCATTCAAAGTTAGAAAAATAGTAATAAGGGTTGCAAGGATGATGACAACTAAATGTTTGACTTGTTTACAAAACCGACGTTTGAAACAGTTCTGCTTAAAATCTAAACTAAAAGTAGCCACAGAGAGAAACAGTGCATTTTTTACAATAAATGGTTTGGGATATAGCTCATTGGTAGAGCATTTGACCCCAGATCAAGAGGTCCCCAGTTCAAATCCTACTATGGTGGCTTTTTATGCCTTATGGTTTATATAATGGTTAAGGTCTTTACTTCACAGATACTAGGTACAGAGCTTGACTCTAACCTCTGATTGTTACAAGGTACAGAGTTTGATTCTAACCTCTGATTATTGACTAGGCTTGCAAAGGTCTGAGACTGATAGACTAGTATTTTTGGGGTTGTGGTTGGCATAAAGGTTTGTGTTTTGGCATTTGTGCTGGGGCTGATATAATGACATAAGTTGTTTACCTCACAGATACAAGGCACAGGGTTTGATTTCCTCCTTTGGAAGGAAAATTTGCTAGACCTAAAATGTCCTAGTAATTACCTACAAACCTAATCTTTAAAGTAGTTTGTAATGATTTAATAATGATGTAATAATGATTGTACCAATGTACAAGCTTGATATTATTATGGTGGTATGAAGCCTCATGACCCAAATCCTGTTAGTGCAACATGCTACGATAGCTAAAGGTTTCAAATAAATCAAGCATAAATAAGTATGAAAAACAGAACACTATAACTACTAGAAAGTTCAGGAACAACAGCTGAGTGGGATGCTGTGGGGAAGTCTTTAGGATGTCCACTATCACAGCATGTATTTTATCATTTTGATTCAGCACTGCATGGAGCTGGAGGATTAACCAAATAGTTATTTCTCGCATTATGATGGGGGTAATCAAGAAGTAATCCAGGAGATGGCAGTGCTCTTGATTCTAGAATACTTCACATCAAAGAACAATAGTAAAAGAAATGACTCATAGCAAACTTAGAGAAGCATTAGTTTTACTTACTATGTATGTTTGCATGCTAAAGTGAATGCTTTAAAGTTAATGTCAAGCAGCTGTTTAACTCACGCTACCAGTTGTTCCGTCTTACATTTATCCAGGGATAGTTCATGGTATTCCAACACCACTGAGTGAAGAGCCAATGAAAATGAATGAAAGGTGATAGAAGATGGAGCTTGCAATGACATAACTCTCAACTGCTCAGATTTTCACAGACTGTCTACAGTTTTTGCCTCACATTTTGGTCTTTTTCTCATAAGACGTATGGTTGTTTAGCAAATCATTGAGAATTAAGTCATTACATAATAACATACATTAAAGTTTCAGACTTCATTCCTTCAGAAAATGCATTCTTATGCAAACTTTGTTATTTTAACAACCTTTTAAATTTAAGTATCGTTATTTAAAAACTGTCTCTAATTTGGTGTCCATTATTTTTTGCTTTGTCTACATTTCCTGCTCTTGAAGGTTGAGAGGTATGTGGATCTTCCTTTGTTCCCAGAACAGGAGGGAGTAAAAGAGGGAGTTTAGGTCAGAATGTTTTTCTAGGACAAACATTGTAAAATACAGTTTACTGTATAGGAAGAGTAATCCATTTTGTTATAAAATGAATAAAAGTCCAATAAGAAATTTCTCTCTGCAAATGATAGCCAAGAAGTACCGGAACAGTCATGAGCAAACATGCAAAGTGTGCAAAAGAAAATCATCCCTCTGAGAATTTAATTAAGGGATTCCTACTGCTTTAATATACTAAAGCATTTATAAATAGTGTCCTGCAAATACAAGCTACTTTTCATGATGGAAGCATCTAACCTTTTGCCAGCTGCAAAGTCAGTTCTCACTGGCTATTTAGGAACATGAGCTATATTACTTTGCATACCTGTTAAGCTGCATTCCTATATATGGTTATCTGATGACAGGAACCCCAGCAGAATTACAACAGAAGATGTAAGCTCTAATGATCAAAAAGGCAAACATATCGCTAAAATCAGCAACACAAAATTACCTTTATTTCTCCTTTTACTTTTTCAGATTTGTGAGAATTAACCCTTTTGTATGAGTGGGCGCCCCCCCTCCTCACCCCACATACACACTCATTCCTCTTTATCAGTATTCTAACTCCAAGGTCAAACTACCTCTGAGAAAGGACACTATGTGGGTTTCCCTGTTTATGACTTAAAGTGACCTTGAAATTAGCACATAAATATGTAAGGAAATGCAGTGGACTATATTCCCCCGCCAAAAGAATTCCTTTTCAAGTTTTTTTTAGACAACTAGATAGAGTATTACAGTATAGTGATGACAGCTGGAAGTAAAACATGACTCTGTTGTACTGCTTTAAGAAAATCATTGGATAAAAAGAACACAGTAGTGAATGCTCGTGACAAGTGGATAAATGTGGAGAAAAAGGGGGTCAAGCATTGGATAGGCTATAATAGGCTATCTATTTAAGTCTTTCTAAAATAAGGGAGTCTAAGAAAATACCAACTGAAATTTGTGGTAGATATTTCAGCTAATTAACAGAAAGCAGAGAACAAAAGAACTGATAGCAATGTAAGTGACAAGCATAAGTCAGTCTGTAAAAAGGCTGAGTGAAGAAAGTTTGAGGGCAAGAAATACCAAATAACAAGCTATCCTAAATATAAACCGACTTTAAAATGATGCCTAGTACAACCAATTGAAGGAATCTTACATAAAATCATAGCTAAATAAGACAGAAGAAAGAAGCAGAAAAACACTTCATCCTGCTATACATTTAATTCTTGAATTATGTAAGTTCTTCTGGAAATAATACTGGAAAATAATAATTAGATAGTAGTAACAGAGATTAATTGCTTAAATGGATAATTTATTAAATAGATATGATTATTTAGAAACTGGTTAATGGGATAACTGAAAAATATTAATTGGATAATTGAATAACAGGTTCATTGATTAAATGAACAATTGAGATAGACAATGTATAGATCAGTTAGCTAACAGAATAAGTGGTTAATATTTTCACTGGTTAATTGCTTAATGGGATAATTGACTCAATTGGTTAATCAAATAATCAGTTAATTAATAAGATAATCGAGTGACTGCACTTTTTAATTAAGTAGTTAACTGTGTTTTATTAATGGAGCATATCATTAAGTGAACTGCCAACTGCCTTCACAGGCAACTTAAAAGTATAGCATCTGTTGACAGTACATATCCCATGCATAGGTCACCCTCTTTATCTATAATAGAATTTTCTCCATGAAGAGTTCAATTTCTCTTGTAGCCTCTTTCTCAAGCCATCCCCATTAATAAGCATTTTAGTGTTGTTATAGATGAAATTCTTTCTCAGTATATATTCTCAGATTTTTTTATGTCACAATTAGAACTCTTTTTCTTCTGTCCTTCTTACATCCCAGGATGATTTTACCATGACAAAACATTTCCACCCATCTTCAGCACAATTTATTAGGTTTTGTACCACAACAAAGTATTCAGGGAAAAAAAAAGAAGATGCTGGAAAGGTGAACCATCATTAGATCAGACTGACTCTCCCCAGGACAGCTAGCTGTACTGGAATCACCATAAGGAGAACAGAATAGCCAACCTGCTATAGTCTGTGAAGCTTCAGATCCATTCACTTGTATATAAATTGACTTGCACTGCAGTTATACAGATGCAGGACTAGACAGGTATACTGCAGTTTTTGTAGGAGTACAAAGCTGACTTACCTGTAAGGTACATTACCCATGAGCACAAGTCATCTAGTAAGTATTGCTCACAGTCGTGGGGACTTGATAGTCATCTTGGCAGGTGCTGGGGATCTTTATTTTTATTTAAAAAAATCAAGAGAAAGGAGCATCTTGTGCATTTCAATGACTCACAAGTTGCCTTGTGGACAGTCAGGAGGCTCTTTATTCATTTTATTACAAAAAAGAAAAAAAAAGAATAGGAGAGCAGGCAGGGACTGTTTGTTGCCTGTAGGGTCCTATTAGGGTTTTGGTGACCTATTATTTACCTCAGGATGGACGGGGGGCTTAGTTATACTTCTCAACTGTTCAGGACTGGGCAGATTGTTCAGATTTTTCCTCATATTTTGTCTTACTCCTCAAAAATTTTAATTTCTGGATTTTGTGGCAAACCATTATAGTTTATTTCCCTAACTAATAACAGGCATTTGAGTTCTTAATTCATATACTTCACAAAATGCATGGTAACAAATGATATTTTACACCGCATCTTTCTAGACTTATAAGTGCATATTTTTAATTTTTTCTTTATTTGGGACTTTGCCCACCACTATTGTTTTTCTTTGTCAAGATTTTGTGCTAAGAGGTTGACTATGGTGTTATGTCTTCCAAGTAAAATAATAATAATTAACTTAATAATATTATTGAGCATCAGGCATTAATGCCTCCCAACTGTCTGGTTTATTGTGGAGTGAACTGTGTCTAGATGAGGTTTCCTGTCAAATCATTGTTAAATCTTTGTGATTAATTTAATTGTTTATAGGCATTCCAGTTTGTTTTCCATAATTATACCAAGTTTTATTATATAATGGTTGGGGATAGGCCTCTTCATTTGATCTTTTGTTAACATTTGCCTGCAGATTACCTGATTGGGCTATTTTTGATAATTGGGTCCAAGCCTTCAGGTTTTTTCACAATGTACGCTATTTGTTTTACCTAGTAGCTTGGTAGTGTCTTTTATGTTTTAGCTCTTTGGCAAATGACAGTTCTAAGCTTGGGTAGGAACATTTTGGAGTTTTTATCATTGAGTTTGCTGATCAGGTACTCATATTAAGCATTTCACTTGCACCTTTGAGCAATGTTATTAATGACACTGGTTTGGAGTCAGGCTCCCCTATTTTGGTGGTCTGTATATTTTTGGGTATTGGTTATTCTACTAGTGTGTGCGTACCTTTGATTGGGGCTTTTGGAAATATACATAGCTTGATGCTATAAGAAAAGGAATGGAATTGTTACAGCTTGGTTATGGTTTATGATATTAATGGTGTGATTTCTGTTATGCAATCCTTCCTCCCCGATTAACATCAGTTAATTTAATTTTATTCATAGCATCTGTGGGTAGTCTTTTACTTAGTGTGGTTCTTAGTTATCATCAGTCCACCAGGCAAGTAGTCATAGTTTTCTCCTGTGTCAGTCAGGGCAAGGCCGATTCCATCCAAAGGTTTTTGCGGTTGTGATGAATTTGGTGGGAGAAAAGCCAGCATTCCAGGACCCCTGCAGCAGCATATCAATTTTCTGTCAGTGGAGTATGTTTGTTAGGTCAAGCATGAAACTTTGAAGGTTAAGCATGTGAAGGGGTTTACATTCTAGAACCCCCCCCCCCAGCAGCAGAACACCCAGGAGTCATAGGTTAGGCATTTTCTCTGGAACTCTGGATTTCTTATGGTTGACTTTATCATATTCACCCCTCCCTCTCTCCCTTCCCCCTTTTTTCTCTGTATTAATCCTCTGTGTTTTTTAGGTTCCACTATGGTCCAGCCCTTTGAGGAGAGGCAGCTTCATCTGTCACAGGAGGCTCAAGGTTTACTTTCAGAATTAGAGACTGCAGGGGAAGGGGGAACAGTATCAGAACTCCAAGAAGAGACCATCACAGAATACTGAAGAGGAGCCAGGTGATGGACCAGCTCCAGGTAAGAAGGCTAAAAGGAAAAACAAGAGCAACTCCTCATCTGGGGAGACAGCAGAACTACATTTTAGTAATAGAGGCCAATCACCCAAGAATAGTTTGGAAGAATTTATAAATTCCTTGCCGGAGGAGGGGAAGGTTAGGTTGCTTGACTTTGCTCTGGAAAGGAATTTTGGTGCTCTCACAATGGTCATTCTCAGAGAGAGAGAGGAGGTGCTGATGCTGCTCAGGTTCCACTCCTAATGTTAACCAACTTGCATAGGGGATCTGAGGAGGTCAATGGTTCAGAGATCAATGTCCTGCCTCATCTGCATGGTTGTGTTCCTCAATTTTTGTCCCCTATGACTACATTGAACCTTTCTGTTTCAAATTCCTTGGGGTCTCACATCACGGCACGTTCCCACCAAGATCAAAGAAAAGATCATTAAAGGGGAATTTGTAGATATGTTTGACTTAGTCGATACCGAGGGAATTAAGTTAATTCTGGATGCTGACAACTCTTTTAACAAGTACTTGATGGCAGCCTTGGTGGCCATCAGGAAAAAGTTATCAGCCGCAGTTAGGGACTGGAATACTTGGTCACTAGGCTTTGTCGTGTTCAAGAGAGTGATTATCACGAAGGACCCCAGTCAGGCCTTGCCATTACTAGCATACTTTGTGGCTAAAAGGGAGGTGCACTATGCCCAAAGGGGTTCTGGAGGGGTGAATTATGATCAATGCTTTAGGAAACTGAAAGCAATGGATAAGTCCCTCAGGTGGGGAGTTAAGGTATACTGACATTTAGCTGAGTGCCATATTAGATAAGCTGGCCACTGTTGGGATCGATGGTGGGGGTGGTATTAGCAGAGAACCAAAGTTTTTCTGGACCTTCAATCATAGCAAATGCCTGTGGCCAACCTACAAATTCATCCTGTTGTGTTCAGGATGTGGGAAAAGTAACTTTACTTCCAGGTGCTGGGGGGATAGTTGGCAAGGACAGGTCTGTTTTTTCTCAACTCAGTTAGAGGTAGAGCTTGGAGAGTGGCATAACACCCTCCCATCGAATTAAGCAGCCTTTTTGTGGCCATAGGGGGGCTTTGGTAGAGGTTTTGAGCAATACACATCAGTCTTACTCCCCTAACCATCTAGATAAATTGATCTAGCTATTGTCTGATTGCTTAGATCAAAAGGCAGCAGCCACTCTTGCTATAGGTTTTACCACTGTTTTTTTATTCAGTCTTCAGCTCCACTGGATTTAAAGGTAGTTAAAAATCTTTCATCCATTAAGGGGCATGAAGACATTGTGGATATGTTTATAGAGAAAGATCTAGCAGCTGGTCATCTGATTGGCCCCTTTTCCACCACCCTTGACCTGTTTTTAAAATTTCTCCAATTGGTTTTGTTCCTGATAAACAGGATGATGAATTCAGGTTGATTCATCATCTGTCTTACCCAGTGGGAGCTTCAGCCAATGATGTTAGATGACAGGCAGCTAGCAAAGGTACATTATTCTTCCCTGGATCAGGTGGCAGATGTCATTTTGGGCTATTCTGACCCCTGGCTCTGCAAGTTGGGCATTCAATCTGCCTTCTGGCTTCTTCCAGTGAGACAGGAAGACTGGCCTTATTTAGGTTTTCAGTTTGAGAGGACATTATTTTTTGACACTGCAATGCCCATGGGGTACTCTGTGGCTTGTGCTACCTTCGAGCTGTTCATCACATTTTTGCATTGGTGTTGGCAACAGAAAGCACCCCTTCATTCAGTGGTTCACTACCTAGATGAGTTCTTGATAGTGGGGGAGAGTCGGGAAGGGGCTTTACAGGGCATGTCTGTTTTTAAGGAACTTTGCTCTAACTTTGGCAAATGACAAGTCCGAAGGGCTGAGTCAAGCCTTGACCTTTCTGGGTTTTGAAGATGATACTATTGATAACTCATTTAAACTTCCATTGAACAAATTACAGCAAGTCCAACAGTTACTTTGTAGATTTCTTGGGGCTCGCAAAGCTTGAACAGCTGAAATCATGCAGTGCCATGGTTTGCTGAAGTTTGCCTGTAGGGCAGTCCCTCCAGGCAAGACCTTTCTTTGGTCTGTGTCTGACTTGTTGAAAGGCAACAATCCCAAACATTACTTTCTATGGCTTACCAGTGAGATTAAGGATGACCTTCAGCTCTGGTTCAAGTTTTTGAATTAATTTAATGGGGTGCCATTCTAGCAGTCCCCTTGGGTTTCTTCCGGTAACCTTTATCTCTTCACTGATGTGGCAGGGGGATACGGTATGGGAGGTTACTTCCAAGGCAGCTTTTTCACTGAAAGATGGCTGGAGAATTGGTCTGAGGAGAGGAGGAGGGATATAATTTTTCTGGAAATATTCCTCATCTGGGTGGCAGTTTTGGTGCAAACAGGTTACATGACAGGAGGGTGGATTTCCACTAAGACAATGCCTTGGTTGTTCATGCCCTCAATAAATGGTCCTCCATGTCCAAGTGGGTTCACTCTGTTATCAGGCTTTTATTATCATTGAGTCTGAAGATTAATGTGTCTTTCTCTCATGTACTCTTGCATGGTTGTCATAATCCCATAGCTGACAGTCTTTCCCATTTTCAGTCATCAGATTTCAGCAGTTGGCCAAGCATTCAGATCTGAAGGGCACAGCAGTTCCTGTGGGAGTTTGGCTAATTGGGAAGAATAGCAATATCGTTTCAGGTCTTGGGCCAGCAATACCAGGAAAGTATATTCTTCATCCCTTCTGGTTTTCAAGGCCTTCTATATGTCTTTGTTCTCCTTTCAAAGAACATGGGATTGCAGTTGCTCCTTTACTTCCTAGCAGACAGGTCATTAGCAGGCAATTCCCCCAAAATCTTTAGGTTCATTTAGAAACTTTGGGTTGGTAGGAGTGTTTTTTTTTTTTTTGGCCCTTTAGGAAGTGTCCAGCCACTGGTTTACTGACAAGTTGTTCAGGGGTCTGAAGACTACCCTGTTTATTGAACAGGCTCCCCATCCATGTAAAGCAGTGTTCCTCCCTAATCCAATTCAAGTGCAACTTGGACAATTGGATGGGAAACCACAAATTCATGCCTGGTTTGGCACCTATGTCTCTGATGCAAAAAAGTAACCTATAAATGGTTCATCTCCCAGGCCTATGCTTACACTTATCAAGGGTATCAGGACTTATCAGAGATTTGGGATGCATGGCTAGGCTTAAAAATACCCTTGTGGTCATTAGCCTAGTAAACACCTATGCACCTATAAGACTATTCAGGGGCTTTCCCTGGATTCCAGAAAACCTATTAGGAGATAACTTCTTCACTTCATTGTCTCAGGTTTGTTTAGGACTCTCTCTGACTTTCATGCCATTGTTAAAATAGCTGCTTTATTCACGTCATTGTATGCAGGTGCTTTTCATGATAGCGAATTACTCACTTACTTTTATTGGGAAGACTTTGTCACTCGCAGACATTTTATACTGATATGGATGAAGAAATCTAAGATGGATCAATCAGGTAATGGACATCAGGTCTGATTAGACAAGGAGAAGAGGTTGGCTATTTGCCCAGTTCACTGGGATCATGCCCAAGAGAGGTAGGTCAGGCCCGTTTTTTGTACCTAGTATCTGGCAGGCCATTTAGTTTGGCGGATGTTAACCAACTACTTAGAAGCACCATGGCAGGGCAGGGGATTCATCCACAAGGGTATTTTTCACATTCCTTCAGAACAGGACGCACCTCTGACTTGGGTATGGAAGGGCATTCTGTCAAGATCATCCAAAGAACAGGAAAGTGGGTGTCTGATCCCTTTTTATATTACATAAGGCATTCATTTTTTTATTTCTGTTTCAGGAATGTAGGTTATTTGGCTCTTGGAGCATATTTTCATCAAGAGAGCTGCAATGCAAGCTTTGGTCTGCCCAGCTGAACATTCAGGTTTCTTTGATCTTAACAAATGGGCAGTGCATTCATTTGGTTTTCCTGGCCTCAAATTATTTCAGTTTTGGGAGATCTGGCATCAAACTACAGTTCAGAAAGCCTTACCTAGAGTTTTGCTAATCCACCTCAGGTTCCAAAGAAAATCCTATTAGCCAGAATATTTTCTGATATGCACAGGCTACAACAACTATATATGAACCCGGCCTTGTTCTGATCTTCCATCATACCAAGAATCCATTGAGCTAGAAGGTCCAGCACTACTGAGAGGGCTAAGTGATTCATCAATCACAGACTTTCACAGGTGGCTCATCAGATTGGATTCTGTGTAATTCAACACCAAGATCTTGACAGATTGCACTCTGATTTTTATAATAGGGACAATGTACATTTGAGCAATCTTGGTTTTGATTTGTTTAATTTAGATATTGTTTTTGCCATTAAGGAATTCTTCAATTATTTACATGGTTCATTTATGACTTATGGTACTCAGTTCCAAAGCTGGCTTTTGGGGGGGGGGGGGCAGCATGACACATGTCATTTGGCAGTGGCCATACAGCTTCACCTGCCTTGTTTTCCCCCCTGTTACTCTTCAATTACTTGAAAGGCATGTTGTCTTTGAGCAAGAGTCTTGGGGGGATGTGACTCTGCTCACCAGATTCATCAGTGGCTCGATGGACCTCTCTTCCAAGCCCTCATTCCAGAGTCAGGCAGCGGCCTTATGGTTTCACTCCCCTTGTTTTCCCACCATTGCTGTTTAGCGGCCTCAGTCCTCCTTAAGGTGGCATCAAGAGGTATATGGCTTGGGAAAGAAGATTTAAAGGGTATGTCACCAGATCTGAGGTAGCTTGGATTACGCACTTTTTCCTGCAAAGGTCAGCCAGAATAGCCTGGGTCATGCCAACTGTTTTTGAAACATTGGTTAATGGTTATTGGTTCATATGTTACATGTGACTTACTGTGGCATCATTAATGGCTGTCAGTGGCATTATTCAATAAAAGTTTGCACAGGCAATGTGGTATGGTCATTGACTCTGCTCAGTGGACAACAGGCCTTTAATAGCAGTGATGTCTGAATGCTGATTGGCCCAAAGTTACATGCACATAGTCACATTATTACCAGCTGTCAGCTGCAGTTGTCAGTCTGTGTTGTGAGATATACAATTACTGTAGATACGAAAACTGAAGCAGTAATTTACAGTGTAGTAAATTAAAACTTTTATGATGTGGTTTAAGGAAGCTGTCCTGGATATTTCTTCTGAGTACAGGTACAGTAATTTTACAGATGCATTTGTACTTTTAATAAATATCTGTAAAATGCATTAAAAACAGGACGACAACTTTTAGCAAAAAAATTGAAAAACTGAAAATATGTTTGCCTGGGGAAAGTATTTAGAACATCAACCATTACATTTTTTTCATGTTAATGCAAACATGTACATTTCTAGGAAGCTGTTACATAGATTACATGACAATAAACATTTCCGGAAAAAAAGTAACAAGATCAAACTGATAAGAGATAAATCCTGAAGTTTTTATTTCTTTAAAAAATAAAGTTACTAAAAAAGTCAGAAAATGTAAATGTGGAATACAACTGTCCCTTAAGGAAGGAAGTGTTAGAGACAGATTAATGGTATAAAGACAGCAGGAGAAAATGTCAAGAGATTTCATGAATTTAGTCTTTTGATACTGAGCAAAACACTCTCTAGGTCTACAATGAGTAACATTTAAAAACAGTGTCATGGTATATGTCTTACTGTGAATAGCAGAACAAAAGTACTTTTGCAATCTTTATTATGCCTGAAAAGTGTCTAAGGACCTGCATTCCAACCTATGTGATATATACAAACATTTATCTGAAACTGGAGGTAAATGTACAACACTACAAGAAAAGTGAACAAGGGCAATCCAGCTACAAATACTTAATGTTTGTTAGACAAGTGTTTGATAAAGAATTTGAATTTTACAGATATGAGTCAGAAATCAAAATATAAATTATTCAGAACTGCCAATCAGGAGAGATTACATGACACTGACTATATGATAAAAACATCACATTAAAAGTAATTAAAATTTTCAAAAGTGAAAGCAAAAAAATATACAAAGGAAAAGGTAATACAGTAATCAGTGTACAAAATAAATAAACTTGTATCAGTTTAAATGGGTAAAGTAAAATGCCATGTCACCCTGAAAAAAATTGAAGTAATAACTACCTGACTTCCTATTAGAAACAGACCTTCTGCATATGTGAACCATGCAAATGTGAAAAAAAAATTGGGATAACAATGGTAATGAAGCATTTTACAACAAGTTGTAGTGCCATTATTTCTTCCTTTCTTTCTTTCATTCATTCTTTCTTTCTTTCTTTCTTTCTTTCTTTCTTTCTTTCTTCTACAGGATTATTCACCCCTGCACCTATCATTGGTAGGGACAGCAGCCTATGCCCCTTCTACTTGTAAGTATTAACTCTAAGAGTGGTATTCATTGTCATTTGTGCAAATATGGTAGGGTATCCATGATCTTTGTGCTTAAGTTCAGCTAAGACATGATTCATTGAGGCCATTTATGCTAATTCCTCGTTCCTTAAGTAAAATGAGATGTAAATGAGTCATTTTGTAAAGTAGTGCATGCTAATGAAGTGTTCTTGCAAATCCAAGTCCAAATTCCACACCCTATCAACATCCATTGTTAAATGCGTTGCCTTCTATTATCTGCTTTGCAATCCACAAACTTGTCCTCAACAATCTCTTTAGTAGTTTGTCCAAGTATGCACAAGCATTCAAATTACACAGCAATGAATTATTTTCCCCTGCAACTCATTAAATTAGTTTGTCCAAATATGCCAAAGCACTAAAATGACACATCAATCACTTCAGCAGTCTGACCATGTATGCACAAGCACTTAATAACTCCAATGTTCCCAGCAGTCACATCAGTACTTTGACCACATATGCACAAGCACTAAAATGGTACCAATATAAACTATTTTTCCCCAGCATTTTCTTTAGTAGTTTGACCTTGTATGTACAAGCATGTAATAACACCAATGTCCCAAGCAGTCACTTCAGTAGTTTGTCCATGTATGTACAAGCACTCAAATGACACAAGAATGAACTACTGTCCCCAGCAATCACTTAAGTAGTTTGACCACACAAGCACTTAATTGACACCAAAATTAATCATTTTCTCCAATGACCACTTCAGTAGTTTGTCTGTGTATACACAAGCACTCAATTGACACCAAAATTAACTATTTCACTGATCCTTTCTTTAGTTTGTCCATGTATGAACAAGCACTCAAATGTCACAAAAATAAACTATTTACCCCAGCAACCCCTTCAGTAATTTGACCATATAAGTACAATCACTGCACTGACATGAAAATAATTTCCCCAATAATCTCTTCAATAGTTTGTCCATGTATGCACAAGCTCTTCACTGACACCAAAATTAATCAGTTTACCCAACAATATCTTCAGTAGTTTGACCATGTATGCATAAGCACTTCATTGACACCAAAATAAATTATTTTGGTATTGGATGGCATAGTGGTGCTGCGGTAGTGTTGTCATCTCACACCAAGAGGTTCTCTGGTTCAATTCTCAGCTGGGGTGCCTTCTATGTGGAGTCTGCATGTCCTCCCTGCATTTGTGTGGATTTCCTCTGTGTGCTCCAGTTTCCTCCCACATTCAAAGACATACATCTGGAGTATGTCTCCCTGGGCCGCTGCTGAAAATTGGCTACGTTCCAAGTCGGACTTTCCTGGTAAACAAATGTTAAATAAATAAAAAATTTCCTCAATTACTCCTTCAGTAGTTTGTATGCACAAGCAATAAAAATAAACATTTTTAAATGAAGTCAATAACTGTACCTCTTATAAAGTATGGTAGTAAATATTTATGTTTCCCTTCCAGTCATCTAATTAATTTACTCCCTAACTCACATATTCCCAGGTAAATTGTGTTTACTGGCATATATTTATGGTATTTTATGTGTTTTGCATGCAAATAAGTCCCTTTTATGCTAATCTCTATGAACTGTAGTAATACATAAACATGTAGTACCCCTTATCTGGTTTTCTATTGAATTGCTGAGTGCAGAAAAGCTGAAAATCCAAAAAAGAGACTGAAAATCTGGAGAAGAGTGAATCTTAAAATCGCTCTTCTCCTTAACACTCCTTTTTGCACAATGACATACCCCCCACTTCCCCATATGGGGGGGAAGCCCACCAAGCCCACCAAGCCCCATATATATATATATATATATATATATATATATATATATATATATATATAAAACTACTCAACGCCAGGAGTTTAAAAATCTCAAAATGCACGCACTCGAAGCACTCCTCAGTATGGAGAATGTCGACATCTGTGCAGTAACCGAAACCTGGTTCAAGGCTCCACAGAGCACCCCAGCACTACTGGGCTACAACTCATACCACACATTTCGGCCACAGAACATGGACTGAAACACAAAAGGAGGGGGCGTATCCATATTCATCAAGGATACCTACACCTCCAGGTTAGTGGCGCAGCATGCTACCTCTGAGATCATCCATGTGCAACTAACATCAGGCAAATCTGCAATGCAAATTTTGGCCTGCTACAGATCACCCTCCATGACCTAGGACCACCACTCCACCTTTCTGGAGACACTGGAAAACATGAAGGTCCTACCGAACACCCTGATATTGGGCGATTTCAATTACCCTACCATTAACTGGGAAAACTACTCCAGTGCAAACTCCCAGGTCCAGCGCTTCCTGGAATTTATCAACTCAAATGCGCTGGATCAGCTGGTAAACTCCCCTACCAGAGGTGAAAACATATTGGACCTGGTCATCACCAACATGGGCGACAGGTGTTCCACACCGGAGGTCAACTTGTCACTTGTTAGATCAGACCATAAACTAATAACTCTGGATGTCCACACCACACCACCACCACCAAGCATGGAAACCACAGTGAAAAACTTTTCTATAGCAAACTTCACCTTACTTAAGACAGAGGTGGTAAGTTTCACAGCCCCCACACTAAAGGATAACATTATCCAAGATGCAGGAACCTTTACAAATTCACTCTATGAGCACCTACAAGGATGCATGGATCATGCCATCCCTAGCAAAACCAAGACTCACTCCTCTAAGAGAAGGAAACCAGTCTGGTGGACCCCTGCCATAAACAGGCTATACAATAGAAGGAGGAAACTAGTTCAGAAAAAAAGCAAACCCCAAGAAGGAAAGACATCCCTGATCAGTATCAGTAAGAAAATAAGGTCCCTCATAAAATCATCCAAGGCTAACTTCGAAAGAAAAAATAGCCAAGGATTCGAAAGATAACCACAAAGCCTTCTTTAGCTATGTTAAAAATCTAAGTGGCAACTCACAGATATGTTCTGAGCTAGTGCAAAATAGCATAAAATATACTGAACTTACTGATATTGCCAACATTCTGGCAGATGGATTCAGTGCAAACTTCACCCCCTCAGCCCCAAAAGGGACCACAACAATACCGGAAAAGTGCAGTGTCCCATAAATCACAGACACACAGGTGAAAACAGCCCTTTCAAAAGCCAAAAGTACAGCGTCAATGGGCCAGATGGTGTCCCAGGCTGCGTCTTGCATGAACTACAGAATGAACTAACCCTCCACATAAACACACTGTTCAACCTCAGCCTCTGCCTAGGCTATGTGCCCATAGAATGGCGCACAGCAATGGTTATTCTGCTCCACAAAGGAGGGGCCACAACTGACCCTGGTAACTATCGCCCCATAAGCCTGACTAGCCTGGTCTGCAAGGCTGTGGAGTGCATCATCATGGAACTCATTAACAAAGACATTGGGAACACCAAACACTTGACCCGACCCAGTCTGGCTTTGTTAAGGGCAGATCATGCATACTAAACCTGGTTGACTTCTTCGAGACAGTCACCAAGGCCATAGATGAGGGGAAGGGGGTTCACACAGCCTACCTTGACCTCACCAAGGCTTTTGACACCATTCCCTACTCAGGAATTATAGAAAAACTCACCAGCCTGAACATAAACCCCTACATCACGAGATGGGTTGACAACTGGCTTACAGATAGAACTCACACGGTAGGAATAGCGGGCTCCAGGTCCGACTCTAAACCAGTCACTAGTGGTGTCCCACAAGGCTCAGTCTTGGGACCCTTATGTTCGGCATATACTTCTCAGAAGTACAGGCAAACATAGGAGGACTATGGCTAACCAAGTTCGTCAATGACTGCAAACTGGGCGCCATAACTGACTCTCTGGCTGACACGGACATTCTCCAAAAGGGCCTTACTGAGACGGACACCTGGTGTCAAAGTCATGGTCTCAAACTAAATGCCACAAAATTCATAGTCATCCCATTTGGGAAAAACAAAACACCCATGAATTACCACATAGGTGGCAGCCCCCTTAATACAGAAGAGGTAATAAGAGATCTGGAGACCCAGTTAGATTGTAATCTCTCCTTTGACAATCATATTGCCAAAGTAGTTAGGAAATCGTTCTATGTAGCCCATCTAATTATTAAAGGGTTCACATCTAGAAATAAAGAGGTTATAGTGCCCCTCTACTTGTCACTCATCAGATCCATCATAGACTACAATACCCCATTTGGGATGTACCTCACAAGACACTTCCAACAGCTGGAAAGACCACAAAAGTACCTCACCAAGAGGATTACTGGCCTCAAACATATGTCCTATGCAGCCCAACTGGAAAAACTCTGGCTGTACTCAGTGGCATATCATTTACTCAGAGGTGATCTCTGCCTGACTTACATAGCCATGTCCAACTCAGAATTGATGGACATGCTCCACCTAAAGAAATCCAAGTCACTGCGAGCCACTCACTCTAGTGAGCTAAACCTCGCCACAACAATAAATAGAACATGCTGGAGGGATAGATTCCTGTCACAGAGACTCACCATGCTTTGGAACAAAATTCCTAACTACATTAGGCAGAGCCCCTCACTAACACTCTTCAAGAGAAACCTTGACGAGTAGATGAGTAACAGAAAATACACCCCTGGGATCACTTCATTGGCTCTTCTTGACAGAGGCTCAGTTAATTAATCAATGGGGCAGCTAAAGCTGACACACTCTGGCTAGGCTTATAAATGCCCCCGGGCAGATAGCCTAGTACCTACCTATGAACCTATAAACCTATAAACCTATATATATATATATATATATATATATATATATATATATATATATATATATGCATATCAACTCTGAGACAGCCATACCTTGGCAAAAAGGGAATATTCAGAGAAATGGCATCTCAGACTTAGCATATGTAAACCTGTTCTTTCTGTCAATCAGTCTCCTGAGTTTGGAAGTTCTTCTAGCAGATCCTCACATTTTGAATGGTCATCCCATTATCCTCTTAATAGCCCTCACATTAATGCTTTCACTTTAAGCATGTTATACTTTTGACTTAAGGAGGCATGTTTACCAAAATGTATTCATATTTCAGTAGTCAGCCTGACTGGCCTTATTTGCATATGAATGTAGTGCTGCTCTTCACAGATTACCACTATGAATCTTTGAACAGCAGGATTATGAATACCAACCTTAAGACTTCTGTACCTCAAAGTAGGGGAAATACTTTGAGGTGTCAAAATCTCAGAATCTTAGTATGTGTGTGTGTATAAAACACAAACTTCATGAAATGACTGGCTCAGGAAGAAAAACGAATGAGACTGGAACACCTAGATTTTAGTGCTTTCATTCCTTTAATGTATTAGAATTTCATCAGAAAATATGAATACGGTAAAGTTAATGCACTTAAATAGAAACAAATAGGTAATAAAACTTAAAGAAATGCTGTGAACAACTTATTACAGTGAAGCATACATAATTAAGCACCAATAAAATGACAGTGCATTTAGAGCCATGGTAACTGATACTGTAAGTTAGTTGGTAATTGTCTTAAGGAAACCACAGGGTAGAATATACTTAACATTTAGGTCATCATTTAAGCCAGGTGTAGCCTCTGCCCTCAGAAAATACTACCACCTAAGTTCGCTAACTTTCAGTAAGGTATTGTAATCCCTTACAAATGGTTCAATTTGTTCAACAACAAAAAAATTAAAACTAGAAAAGTTTGTGCAGAGTCTACTATGTTTGCCAAGGGCATTGTTAATGTCCTTAGAATGTATAGCAGCACAATGTACTTTAACCCTGTCAGATAGTTTGCAGCTGGTTTTGCCGATGTAAAATGCAGCACAGTTTTTACAGATAGCAGCATAAACAACACTCTTAGTATGACAATCATAATATTTAGAACACTTAATAGTGTACTGGCAGTGAGTGAAAGTATATGAACATCCAGTATAAATAAACTACAAACTACAGTTATTACATTTAAACATGCCTGTAGTACAGTTAGCAACTTTATTCACACCTTCAGCCTAGCTGTTAAAAAGATTGCGGTTGTAGTCCTCAGAATTTCTACATGAACCTAGCTACCACATAAAATTAATGCCTTGCAAGGTCATAACATGTACAAATTGCAAAGAAATAAAAAAAAATAAATAAAATAAAATTCATACCCTGCAAGGGCAAAACATGTATAAATTGCAAAGAAATAAAACAACTCACTTTGCAAAAATGTGTATCAAAATGTCAAAGGAGTATTACTATTGCACTTGAATGACAAAACACACACAAAAAATAGAGTTAAAGTCAAATAGTAAAAATGAAAACCCAGAAGTACATTACATGTATTCACCATTTGCAGTATTGTGAAATATTAACATAAATCTGCATATTGATCTGTGCACATCATTCAACATATTTGATGAAAGCATCGATAATCAGTTAAAACATTAGTTCAAGTTAGAATACGTGACCACAAATATATATAATTGCATTTCTGATGATCCACTACCATTACTAGGATACTTCCAAACAGATAGTACAAATAAAAATATAGCCGAGACAAAAAGCTCTGTTCTACAAAGTAAATGCAGTTATTAACTCAGGTACATTAAGGCAGAGCACTAGGCCTAATCTTCTCTAAATATGAGACAACTCTAAAAAAGTAAGAGAATAGACAAGTTACTCATATATCAATGTCAAAGTTAAGAAAGTTAGCACAGAAAGGCAGTTCCAGAACTGCACACCACGTACTTAATAAAAAATATACACAGAATTTATTGAACGCACTCACATCACGAGACTTCTTCAGAATAACAAAATAATCAGTAAAACTTCCTTTTAAAATCACATTCAGCATGTCATAGGTTGAAAAAATTACACATAACTTGACATCATTTCCCCTAAGCTTAATCATTTGTAAAAACCTATCCACCCTACATAGAAAACAAGACACCAAGTGTTCATATATACAGTGTCTCCTAGAAAAATTATATAAATAAACTGTCAGTTCATATAAAAATAGATAGGTAGATTAATGATTATGTCACTATTTTTATATGAACTGATGGTTTATTTATATAATGACATGCTGAATGTGATTTTAAAAGGAAGTTTTACTGATTATTTAGTTATTCTGAAGAAGTCTTGTGACGAAAGTGCGCTCAATAAATTCTGTGTATATTTTTTAAGTACGTGGTGTGCGGTTCTGTAACTGCTTTTCTGTGCTAACTTTCTTTGTTTTTGTCATTTCGGACTTGGTGTTTTTTCAATGTCAAAGTTAGAAAAGGAGAAAACTGTGAAGACTAAAAGGTGGACAGCAGTTCATAAGTTACTCACATGTGTGAACGAGACTAAAAGGTATTTACTGTAACAAAAGTTGAAATTAATTTCTTTCACTGGCACCTGGCATGAAGTGACTAACAATGATCTAATGTCCACAAATTTAGTAGGTATGATCCTGCAAAGAGGACATCAACAATCTGATATAAGAAGTCCTTGCTTCTGGTATAAAAAGGACCTGCTAGAGAGACAGGTATGTCTCCCAGAAACTATTCCTTCTCTGGTACAGGCTCTCCATCCATGCAAAGCAGAGCTCTTTCCTAAGTATGTCTCCCAGAAACTATTCCTTCTCTGGTACAGGCTCTCTATCCATGCAAAGCAGAGCTCCTTCCTAACCCAACTCAAATGTAACTTGGACAATTGGATGGGGAACAGTAAATTCATCCCTGGCTTAACATGTATGCTCTCTAAGGGACACAGACAGCCTGTAAATGGTTCATCTCCTAGTCCCCTGCCTGTAAATGTTTCATCTCTCAAGCTCTTGCTTACACTTTACCAGGGAACCAGAGATTTGGGGTGAATGACTAGGGTTAAAATGCCCTAGACGTCCTTAGGCTAGTATACGGCTATGAACCCAAGAACCTATGAGAGCATTTTCTACATGTAGCAAGGTTGTCAGTCACAACATCAGTCACAAGGACAATACCTGAGCTTTATCTTGGTGTTATATAAACTAATGCATATCTATATATATATATATATATATATATATAAAATATTTTGTTACTAATGAGGATGGCATAATATAAATGTGCAAAACATAAATGCAGTCAGAAACACCAGTGTAACATTAAATATGTCAAGACTGCAAGAAGTTATTTGGACAGAAATTAGCATTGACTACTGTGGGCCTGTCAGCACTATGACTGTCTTATAATGAATGATAAAAACTCAAACGCTCAATACTTTCTACCTACACTAAAATGTTAAGATCAGTAAACAAAGTATTTTCAGTATAGGTAGCATTTCTAAGTCCAGTAGATAGCAAACTACTTTTAATAAAATTTAATTCAAGCAAGTCTGCAGCAACTCAGCCATTCATCACAGAATAGTGTCCCACAGACAAATGTCATTGCAGTATTCTTGACCAACACAAGCAAAGGACATCAAAAGTGAAAACAATAAATGCATTTCCTGGAAACTACTTCATACCATGCTGAATATATATAGGAGTACAATCCATTTCCACTATGAGTCAGTTAAAACTGAACAAAAACAACCATTTATAATTTTGTCTGGGTGAGAAACAAGAAATAAAATAATTTTTCTGCATGGGGCAAAACCTTCACATATCACAAACATATATATTCCAACTGCATTGTAACCCAAACATGAAGGGAAAATGTCCCAAAAGAAAGGAATCAGTATTAGAAACTACAGTGGCAGTGATAATGGTGATTTGGGAGTTCAGCTTTACAGTGGTGAACTTATTCGGATGACATCTCATCTACTTTAACCGCAGTGAGGTGTAGAGAACCACATGATCCATTCAAAAAATTAGGCTTCTCTAGTACAGTTGTATGCTTTCATTTAAAGTTATAATACTAGATTCAGTTCAGATGAACAAAGGGACTGAGCAGAAAATAAAAACCTTTCTACAGATACAAGGAAACAGTCCATAATACATAGCCTTTAGGTTAGACAGTTTGTGTTATTAAACATGACCTAAGAGCAGAAATTCATCTCCTTACCATCTGGAACATTATAAGATCAAGAATGTCAAGGATTACATTATCAGCATTAAAAGTGAAAGATTAACCTTGATTAGGTAATGTTTTCTTCTAAATCCTTTCTTTAGTGATAGCTACCATTTGGAACTGACATACCCTATCTGATGTAGTTTTGTTTGGACCATAGCCCTGAATATGACACTGACAAGCAAACTGTCACTGTCTTATCTCAAATGCTATAATGCTGTGAGTTTAGGACTAAATAATAATAAAGCTTGGTCAAAATATTGGCATATTTGTATAAAATGACATTAATGTTCCATTTGCTAATAATTTTATTCATTTACAGCTTCAGCAGCATTCAAGTTTCAAAGGATTCAATTGTTTGATCATTTAATTTCTTAATAACCTCAGCAATAATCAGGTTTGGAGATTGTTTATTGCCTTATCTTTACTGTACTAGATTGAAAACATGACTATAACCAAGACAAGCAAACTACACATGAAAAGTCTTTCAGATATATATTTATTTTATTTATTTGTGTTTGATAACCAGGAAATTCCATTTGGGATGACCCATTTTCAGTGGCAGCCTGGGGACAGAAGCTATAAAATACAGTACATGGGAAATTTAACTAAAGAAGGTCATCCAGTTAAAAAAAGTGTATGTATGCATATATATATATATATATATATATATATATATATATATATATATATATATATATATACACACACACACACATACATACGTGTGTGTGTGTGTGTGTGTGTGTGTGTGTGTGTGTATAACTAGGTATGTACATATATCCCCCAGGTATGCAATGTATTGTTTGCATGTTATACTTAATGTATTTTGACTCAGTATACAAATGTAGAGACAAGTTCATCAGCAGATACAGAACTATCTTAAGTCATAAATGGCAGGGAAGAGAAGTGAGACTACACTGTAAGTTACATTTTCATTTCATAGACAAGTAGCATTTGAATTGCTTTTCTGAATACTTGATACTATGGGATTTTATGTAGCTTTGCAGACAGGTTGTTCTACAACTGGGAAACCATTTTGGCAAAAACGAATTCCGTTAGAATATAATTGATTAAATGAACTTACAATATCTTATGCCTCATTTTCTTAAAGACTGATGAATTGGCAAACTCCTTTTTCAAGGAAGATGGGAGTGAAACTACCGCAACAAAAAGCAACAGTAATTTCAGCATGGTGTGTCCTTCCAAAACATTTAGTAAAAGCAAACTGCTGGAAAGGGGAACTAACTTGATGGAGATCAGAGTAACTCTTTTTAGGATAATTTGCCATACCTGAAGCACTTTAAGATATATAGGTTAAGTGGCTAACCTGTTGTTGTCTGAGAATTGTCTACCCCATTTATTTTCCTTGCCCTACACTGTAGTCTATTTGCAAATCTCTTACCTCTCAACTGTCCAAATGTTTGCATAATGTCCAGATTTTTGCCTCAAATGTTTTTGTCTGCTCCTCATAAAATGTTAGTTTTCTAAAAAATCATTGGTAGATCACTGAGGACTGAAGTAAAGAAATAATGATATACATTTGTGTTTTAGATTTTAAACCCTTCAGAAAATTCATGCTACTGCAAAACTGTTATTCTAGCAACTTTTTATGTTTCTAGCAATATTTAATACCTGTCCATACTTTTAGGCCTCTGGCCCCCTCCATTATTTGTGGCTTTTTACAGATTTCTTGCTCTAAGAGGTTGAGACATATGCTTGCTGCAGATGTATGACTAATCAGGTTTACTGAGTATTTACTTTTCATCTGGTGACCCTCAGACCATCCACAGAGTCAGGCAGGCCAGATTACTGTATGACTTTGATGAACATGCTAAGTAAATGCTAACTGAGCAGGGGTTGCTCGCACACTATCAGTAGATTTCAAGTAAACCCCAAATGTATAAAGTAATGTTATAAGACACACACACAAATTTTGAAGCTTCTATTGTAATTTATCTGCTGTTCAATACATAAAAACTTTCATTATGTGATTCACTTAAGCTATCTCTGATTATCATTGAGACTAGAGCTACATTAATATAATACAATTTGTCTGCTGTACTCTTACTACAGAGTGACTTCTCAGAAGATAAGACTACCTTTCTTAACAGGTTTTCCTGTCATCAAGACATAAACTAGTTGTTGAATATATTAAAACTGGTAAATAAAACACAAGTCCTGGACCATCTTCAGTGTTTCATGCTCTAACTGTTCTTTCCTAAATTCTATTTTCTCTGCTTTACATAACCTAGTAGCTCATTATCTTCAGTTATTGTCCCTTCTCCAGATTGTTACCTGGTTTAACATATTTATGATTCCCATCTGCATAAAAAACACAGAAAATATACACTGAATCACTCAGGTAGTATAAAGTTTGGCCTCTGATTCCATCAGTTTCTTTTTGTTATCTTTGTATCTATCTGTACAGTCTTTCACCTCTTTCTAAGCTACTCGAAAAGTGTATTCATCTACAGGTCATGAAATTCTTACCAATAAATAACCTTCCTGCAAACACTCAGCATGGGTTTCACCCATCACATAGTACCACTAGAGCTCTCTTATCCTTCTCTAATACTGTAAACCTTCACAGGAATAACAACTTTGCATCTGCCTGTGAAGACTGGTAGAGATGGGTGAAGGCTGCCAGCCTAGCCAGATAGAATTCTATACATAATTCTATCATTTGTAAATATGAATATGAATCACAGGCTTGTTGAACTTAAAACAATGTGGCAACATTGCCTTCTGCTGTAAAGAAAGCTAAGTCAAGTATTTCTTGTTGGTCCTTTGAAATTAAAATTATTTCATCACTGCCTTTGATGTTTTACAAGTCGGCTCCAGTCCGGCTAGATGAAGGCTTCCTGCCTATTGTTTTAAGGCTAAAGTTAATGACCAGAATTTACATGTGAATGTCCTTTATTGCTTTAAGTGTAAAAGAATGTAAATGCAGTTTCTGTCAGCCTGGGAACACCAGGAAAGTGTAAAAAGATGATGTAATGTTTTAGCAGAACTGCAGTTTCAATTTAAACAGTGAGAACCAGAGATTATTAAGCATTTTTGTCTAACTATCCAACTCACAGCACTGCCTGTTGCTCTGTGTAAATTATTTTAGAAGTGTGTTTTCTTACAGAAAGCAAGAAGCTAGAAATATTAGACTAAGTGTTTTCCTGTGATGTCAGAACTGTACTGCTGATTTATTTTAAGTATTTCTGTGTGATCTCTGAACTTTTGACTAGCACTGACTGTGTAGTAGAAAGTATTGTCTTGTGGTTTTAATTATTTATTATTAAATATTTTAAAACATTTTAACTGTGGCTGGTTTTGTGTAGAGATAAGTTAAGTTCGAGAGTACATTGCATATTTATAGAGTTTATTGTACAAGGCCACTCTAATAAGCCTTGACTGATTAGTCACACTTACCAACTGGATAATAATATTGCACAGCAATAATTGAACACCCTTTTAAGGGCCTTTGGGCAGCTGATAATATTAGCTGGGTGGTGGCAGTAATTGCTACCTTATAGTCTTGGTAAAAGGGGCACAGCTGGAAAACCTGTGCCAGCCTTCCCCAGGAGTGTCTGTGTGGTTCTATAAACTTATCTCAAAGTGTGTGTGTCAGCTACTTGGGCAGGGACACGAAGCACTGGTTGGACAGAGAGGGTGCTGGAGATTTTAGCTTTCCCAGCTAGGCTGAGATCTGGACCCTATAGCTGTGCCAGTGGTGAGTCTTATTGGGGACCTGGGGAGCAAGGGAGCGACCAGCCCCGGACTGACTATGATCTCTGTGTGATCTTAAGGAAAATTGCACTTTACTGTGTGTATTTGTTATCCGTTCCTCTCATATGGAATGCCCTCTCTGCTGTTAGTGGTGAGGATTGAGTCTCCTTGATTGCTGGGCCAGGGCATGGGCATCACACTGCCATCTTTCTAGACCTATCAAAAGCTTTTGATATGGTCTCCCATTCCAAACTAATAGATGTGCTAACTGAACTGTCATTCTCACCATCTGCCACAGCATGGTTTCATAACTATTTATCTGGCTGTGAACAATCCGTTCTATGGCAGCGTGACCTATCTCCATGCCTTCCTTTATCCATTGGTGTCCCCCAAGGATCTATCACACTGTGATCTCCCCAACAACCCATACAAAGCTTCTTGGAGTGGAAATAGAAAATACCCTAAATTTTGACTTGCATAGGTTCATAGGTTCATAGGTTCATACTAGGCTATCTGCCCTAGGGCATTTATAAGCCTAGCCAAAGTGTATGTGGCTTACACCACCCCTTAGGATGAGAATACTACGCCCTTTTAGGGTTTAGTTTACTATGCCTCTGTCTAGTAGTGACACAGAGATGACCCCCGGGGTAAACCTACGATCTCCCATCCACTCGTCGAGATTTCTCTTGAATAGAGACAGTGAGGGGCTCTGCCTAACATGGACTGGGATTCTGTTCCAGAGTGTAGGGAGCCTCTGGGTTATGAATCTGTCCCTCCAGCATGTTCTATTTATTTCTGTGTTGAGGTTTAAGTCACTTGTTCTCGTGGCTCTGATGGATTTGGATTTTCTGAGGTGGTGCATGTCCATTAATTCAGGATTGGACATGGCCTTGTACGTCAGGCACAGATCACCTCTGAGTAGGCGGTATGCGACTGAATAGAGCTGGAGTTTTTTCAGTCGGGCAGCATATGACATATGTTTAAGACCCTTTATCCTCTTGGTGAGGAACTTTTGGGGTCTTTCCAACTGCTGCAGGTGTCGGGTGAGATACATCCCAAATGGGGCATTGTACTCGATCATTGGCCTAATAAGAGAAGAGTACAGGGGCACAATGACCTCTCTTGATCTAGATGTGAAACCCTTCATGATAAGGTGGGCAATATAGAAGGTCTTCCTAACCACTTTGGCAATGTGAGTGTCAAATGAGAGGTTACTGTCAACCTGGGTCCCTAGGTCCCTGATTACCTCTTCCGTACTTAATGGATTACCGACTATGTGTTAATTTGTTGGTACCTTGTTTTTCCCAAAGGGTATGACTATACATTTTTTGGTGTTCAGCTTAAGGCCATGGCTCTGGCACCAATTATCCGTTTCTATGAGGCCTCTCTGAAGGATGTTTGTGTCCGCTGGAGTATCAATTATGGCACCCAGTTTGCAGTCATCTGCAAACTTTGTCAGCCACAATCCTCCTATGTTTGCCTGTACCTCGGAAAAATAAATGCCGAACAAGAGGGGTCCCAGGACTGAGCCATGTGGGACACCGCTTGTGACTGGCTTAGAGTCTGACATAGCTCCAGCAACTCTGACCCTGTGGGTTCTGTCCTTGAGCCAGTTTGCAACCCATCTTGTGACATATGGGTTTACATTTAAGCTGGTGAGTTTGTCTATGATGCCCGAGTGGGGTATTGTGTCAAAGGCTTTTGCAAGGTCAAGGTAGGCTGTGTGAACTGCCTTACCCTCATCAATGGCCTTAGTGACTGTTTCAAAAAAGTCGACCAAGTTCAAAAGCCAAATTGGGTAGGATCCAATGTCTGTAGGTCCCCAATGTCTTTGTTTATGAGTTCCATAATGATCCTCTCCATAGCTTTGCAGACCAGGCTCGTCAAGCTTATGGGGCGGTAATTTCCAGGGTCCGTAGAAGCACCGCCTTTGTGAAGTGGGACCACTGTTGCCGCACGCCACTCTTTGGGTACGTATCCTGTAGTAAGGCTAAGATTAAACAGCAGCCTTATGTGTGGGTTTAGTTCCTCTTGGAGTTCATGTAGCACACAGCCCGGGACACCATCCGGTCCCATTGATGCTGTGTTTTTAGCTTTAGAGAGGCGGCTCTCACCTGGGCATCTGAGATGTTAGGGAGGCTACACTCTGCTGGGATAGTTATTTCTCCTTTTGGGGGGGAGGGGAGGAGAAATTTGCACTGAACCTGTCTGCCAGAATGTTGGTAATGTCAGTGGGTTCAGTGTATTTTGTGTCATTTTGGACTAACTCTGAGCATATCTGGGAGTTTCCACCCAGGTTTCTAACATAGCTAAAGAAGGCCTTGTGATTGTCTTTTGTGTCTTTTGCGATTTTTCTTTCAAAGTTGGCCTTGGATGATTTTATGAGTGATCGTAGTTTTTTGCTAGTACTGATCCGAGATGCCTTCCCTTTTAGGGATTTTGCTCTGTCATGTAGTAGCTTCCTTCTCCTGTTGTAAAGTTTGTTTATGGCTGGGGTCCACCAGACCGGGCGCCTGCCTTTGGGGGAATGGGTCTTGGTTTTATTTGGGATTACATGATCCATGCATTCTTGAAGGTGCCCATAGAAGGCATTTGCAAAGGATTCAGCAGTGTGGGTTGTGGTTTCCACTGGCCCAGGGGCCTTGAAAGATACCACTTCAGTCTTAAGAAGTGTGAAGTTTGCTTTTGAGAAGTTCTTCACTGTGGTCTTTGTGCAGGGGTGGGGGCGGGATGTGGATTTCCAGTGAGATTAATTTATGGTCTGATCTTACCAAAGAGGGATGTACTTCCGGTGTGAAGCATTTTGTCCCCATGTTTGTGATGATCAGGTCTAGTATATTGTCTCCTCTTGTGGGAATGGTGACTAGCTGTTCCATTGCATTTGAGTTTATGAATTCTAGGAATCTTTGGGCTAGGGTGTTGGGGCTTGAGTAATGTTCCCAGTCTATGTTTGGGTAGTTGAAGTCTCCCAAAATGATGGCATTTGGAGAGACATTCATATTCTCCAGTGTCTTCAGGAAGGCTGTGTGGGGTTCCTGAGTTTGAGAGGGTGGTCTGTAGCATGCTACAAAATGTAAGCAGTTTTGCCTATGGTTAGTTGCACCTGGATAGTCTCCGATGCTTCGTGCGTTGCCACTAACCTGGAGGTGTGGGTATCTTTGATGAAAATGGATACTCCCCCTCCTTCTGTGGTTCGGTCCAAGTTTTGGGGCCGGAAAGCATGATATGAGGTAAAACCTGATAGTGGTCTCAGGAGCCTTGAACCAGTTTTCAGTCACTGCACAGACATCGATGTTCTCCATACTGAGGAGGGCTTCGAGGGCATGCATCTTGAGGTTTAGACTTCTGGCATTGAGCAGCATTACCCTTAGTTTTTTTCCACTTGTGTTTTCTAGGGAGGTAGGTTTGTCATTTGAGCCTTGCCTAAAAAGGCACTATGGGGTGGCAAGAGCCTTGGCCAATATCCGAAGCCCAGGGTGACAGGTGCAAGCCATCCTTCGAAGCAGCGTGGCTTGTCAAGCATGTCATCCCAAGCAGACAGACACTGGATCATCCTTAGAATGACACCAGTAATTAAGCCAATTGTTAAAACTGATCATTTTGTCTTTGTACTGTGGTATCATTCTTGGTGAGGGTAAAATGCTGCTCAGGGTCAGGGTCATACCGGCCTGGGCTACATAATCAGAGAGCTCCTCTATGTCTCTTTTCATGTAGTCCAGGGAGGTACGTCTCAGGTCGTTCACACCGGCATGTACAATGACTGAGTCATATTTGTACTTGCTGTGGAGTGACCTGAGTGCTTGTGTTATGTGGCGGATTCTAGCTCCCGACAGGCAGCTTACTGTGACCCTCTCCTTGTTCAGTCTGGTGAGCGGGACATCAGTGTGCCTGACTATGGAGTCACCTATTACAAGTGTGTCTGGCATGTTGTTTGGCCTTAAGGGCTGTGACTGTTTAGCACACTGACTTTGTGAACTATGTGTTGCATGTGCTATGTCTTGAGGTGGTGGTTGCTTGGTTGTCTGCTTTGGAGGCCTCTGTTGTTTTGGTAGATTTTTAATCAGCGCCTCCGAGTATGTTTTTGTGTGTTTATGTGTTTGGTTTGCAGTTGTGATAGTTCTATGTGAGACTGGGTTTGTGGTGTGCGTGGTTACCTTCTCCTCCTGACTGGTCTTGCCAGTACTGAATTGAAAAAGCTCAGCCTCCAGTTTGGCTATATAGTTGTATCTCTCGCATATATTTGTATTTGTTGGGAGGAGGAGAGGGTTGTCTGTGTACATGAGGCAATTGTAACATTGCCTCAAGATTCTCAGATTCACCAGCTGAACAGGAGAGGACACCAGCAACTGACCCTTCAACATGCTAGAAATAGTGAAAAAGATTGCTGTGTAACTGAGTCAGAAAGGACCTATAGGGAAATGGGTACTCAACAGAATTTAGGTGAATGAAGTACTTTTCGTTTGTTTAAGAGTGCATTACCTGTATACAAAATGCTTTAGGAGCAAGTGCTGAGCTTTTCAGATAGAGTATAGGCTGTTTAGATTGCAAGTAGAACAGTTCTAAGGGAAAAATTGAAGAGCAGACTTGGCGGAGCCAGAAAAAGTTTAACCTTGTTTAACCAAGTTTAACCTTGTTTAACCACTATGCGCACGACCGCGCAAAGCTGTGCAAATGCAGATTTTAAGCAGTGAACTACAAAAGAGCTAGTAATGGTCCCAAACAACCAATTACTAACAGCTTCTTGTGCTGAGGTCACTTCCCCCAAAAATAGGTAGGCTGCTCATGGCTCCCCACTCCCACTGGTGAGCAAAGAAACTTCCTTCTATCCAAGTAAGGTAATGGACAACACAGGAACTACACCACAGCCCAGAATACAGCAATGCCTGTATACTGGTCTAAACTAGTCGAGAAAGGTGGGAAAACAAGGATTATTTTTTTGTTTTTTTGTTTTTTTTGCAGAAATACACAGAAAATGCAGAGACAGTGATAAATTAGTTACACAGGCTAGCACACTTTAGTGGGCAGCCTCCACAGTTCAATTAAACAAACAAACAAGCAAACTTTCGACTAAATTCGACTAAATGTAACTTTAAGTGCAGATTTTAAAATAAATGCAGTAATCAGTAAAAAAACAGTTCAGGCTAGTTAAAAGTAAGCAGCAGAAGCTATTTTCAGTGAAAAAAAAGTAAAGATACTTAAATCCAGAAGGTAGTTGCTTTTTCGAGTTCCTTGCTGCTAGGACCACTCTGTAAACCCACGTGGAGCTTGTCTGAGCAGTATAGCCAGAAATAAACGCCCAGAGGCAGATTTTAAGCAGTGAACTACAAAAGAGCTAGGAATGGTCCCAAACAACCAATTACTAACAGCTTCTTGTGCTGAGGTCACTTCCCCCAAGGATAGGTAGGCTGCTCAAGGCTCCCCACTCCCACTAGTGAGCAAAGAAACTTCCTTCTATCCAAGTAAGGTAATGGACAACACAGGAACTACACCACAGCCCAGAATACAGCAATGCCTGTATACTGGTCTAAACTAGTCGAGAAAGGCGGGAAAACAAGGATGTCTCCCTAACTATAAAAAAGTCCATAAGAAACTTGGAAGTCTATATAGGTACAAAAGGTTTCTGACCACAATGGCCAGAATTACATTAGCACAAACCCATCTGATCTCCACTCTGCTATATGCCTCTCCAATTTTAACTAATCTATGGAAAACTGTCTTATCTAAGCTAGACGCATGTTATAATAAAATTGCTAAGTTTGTCTCTGACTGCCCATATAGAACACATCATTGTATAGCTTTAAGGATACTAGACTGACTTGAGCTTCCCAACATTATTCTTTACAACCAACTCTCTTTAACTCACAAAATTGTAATACAACCAACTAGAACCCCTGCACTACAAAATCTCATCTTTCCTTACTGTTCCAGCAGACCACTTTGCTCTAACAACAAGAACTTTCTCACCATCTCCAAGGTCAACAACACTGCAGGAGAATCTTTATTTTACAACTATATATCTCGTATATGGAACTCCCTCCCTAACTCCATTTTCTGAATCTCATCCACTAACCACTTTAAGCCATCACTTAAAGCTTACCTAAAAATAATAAGTGGGTATGTTCCTGTACTAACCCCTCATGAGTGCTCTGATACATCACAGTGTACCCAAAACATATCCGACTTCTCCTCTGATGTTTAATCCTTTGTTCATACTGACCTGTCTTAATCTTATATCTGACATAAGTCATACCTACAAATAGTACTAGCTATGTTCAAAGCCTAGTTTTCTTTTTGTCAAGATGTAACAAATTTATATGTTCTTATGTATACTACATTTTGTTTACTTTCTACTTTATTGATTATTGTAATGTGTGCATGAAAATTTACTGTTACTCATGGAGCTTTCTTCCCCTGGGCTCTGCTGAAAAAGGACCTGTGGCCAGTCGGACTTTTCCGGTAAACAAATGTTAAATAAATTAAAATAAATAAATAAAGATGTGGAGGGCTCTGTACACTGCTTTATAAGCTTTTGGGTGGTATTCCTAGTCCCAAGGTTTGCATTGCATAGCAGGTATCCACTAAGAGCGCTGCTATGCCTCTATGCAAATACACTAAGCTGAAGTTATCTGTGCTCGGTAAATGTGAAGGTGTTTTAATAATTGTGCCCACTTGTGGCGAAAGTGTAAAGTAGCTGCAGTTAATTTTCATGTGTTTATGTAGTACTATGTGAAGACCTTAGGCTTCTTTAGGTTTCGTACATACTGGGGATATTGAGCAGGAACATAAGTATACACAAGCACACTTGAATGAGTTAAGGCAGGAGGCAGAGAGCTCAGCTTTTATTATTAACTTTTAAAAAATATAACAGAGTTTATTATGTTTTATATAGCGTTATCGTTATGTTGTCACCCTGATGTTTGCTTTAAAAAGAATGGAAAGAAGGAGATAGGGAAGACTGAAAAAGGGAACCATAGAAGGAAATCAGAGGATTGTGCTGATTGAGGTAAGAGAGGAGGGTTGCTATGCTTTTGTTAGGGGACAGACCTCCCCATTTTGTTAAATATGTTTTACATAAAAGAGTGTTTTGGGTGGAAAGTAGGAAAGAGGGAACAGAGGAAAAGATAAGGGAAAGAGGGGGATGATGAGGAGTTCAGCTCAAAAGGAACCACAGTCCAGAAGACCTGAAATATTTCCACTGCCTGGAGGTGTATCAGTGGAGGAACCTGATGTTGAGGGGGCAGAGGCCTGTTGTGTTACAATGATTGGCACCAACTGGGACAATGAGTCTTCAAACTTCTGAAGAGAATCCCAGACTGGCTGAAGGTATCTCTCCATTACCTGCTCCACCACATCCTCAACCAAGTCCCAAAGCCAATGGTCTCTGTGGCTTGCCAGGGTGCCTACAGGACTAGTGGCATTACCCCGACCCTGTGAGGATGTCTTTGGAAGAGAATAAGGGGATCATTCCCTGACCTGGGAGGCATGTGGGTGGGCTACTAATAAGAATTCTGTTTCTGGAGAAAAATGAGCAGAAATGGGAGCCAGAAAGAAAATAAAGAAGGACAAAGGAATGCATAATTAAAATAAGAAAACCAGAGAAAAAAGAAGGGAGACAAGATAAAATCCAGACAATAAATTCATACATGCTGCTAGTCATCATTGCAATCTTTATTAGCACTGAATTTTATTTTTATTAAATCTTTTTCAGGCAAAGCAAGAATTCTGGGAAATGATAATGGATACATGAGAACAGAGAATATTGCTATCAAGTGGTGATGATTTTTACATTTGCGTTCTACTAATAATAATAGGATATGCTAGTTTAACATAAAAAATGGTTACAAATTTGAAATTTCTGCAATTTTTTTGCTGCAGTAAGGCTTATATTTCATTTCAGAATGCAAATAGTGGATTGTTGTATTCAAATTCATATTGCAGTTGTAGAAACTCAGTTAAAAACAAAAAACAATATGTATTACTTAACATTTGTTTTTTGAGGGGAAATAGGAAATCATTTTTAATACATAAGAGCACCCTCAGCTAGCCTTGCCAGCTCCTGTTGTGTTGGACTGAATTGTACTCTATTTTCTCATTAGCTGCACTGAGAACACATAATAGCATGGTTGTTTATCTATCTCAAATTTTTGTTCATTAATATTTCTGACATGATTACTAGTACCATTCGGCAAGTTCTATTGTTGCACTTGCTTAGTATATGCACTTTTTTTGCTAAGCATTTATTTTCATTTCTGAAATATGCTTTAATTTATTAATCATAAAAATGGTAAAGCACAGATTATCATATAGTCATTACATCTAATCCAATCTTTGCTAATATTTCTTTGTTAAGGCAAGTTGAAATAGTAGGATTGCATTTTCCTTCAAACTGTCACACTTTTGTGTGTAAACAGCTTGTCTGATTGAGACGTTTTATATGGAATCTTACTATGCAGTGGATTGTAGGTTAAACTTTCCACTGTGTTTTGCAAATTTAAGTTTCAGTTTTAAGTAATATCATGTGAATTTTCTTTCTTCGACACAGTCTTACCTTACCGTCAAAGGCAGAAACAGTATGCACATAAAATGTAACAACTGAAAGCAAGGTTTAACATCCTTCCAGATCAGTATGCAGTAAACAAAACATATTTACAGTTACAGATGGATGCAGTACATATAGTTCATGGCAATGTGTGCTTTGGTAATTTGCTGATTAATAATTGTAAGCATATATGAGGGTTATGTCAAAATGCATACTGAACCAATGCAACTGATCAGCTCTCATTAAACTATGTGCTGGGCATTCACGTGCTACTTTAACCTCCCTCCCCCTTCCCCAACCTACACTCTTACTTGGGTGTGTACATGACTGACTTCAGCCATCTTGTACATGCAGTTAATACTGTGGACGAAAATGCTATCTTATACAATTAGCATATTAATACATGTTTTCTGGCCTATACAAACAAAATCTTTTCTTTACAAAATTGTCTGCATATAATGCAAAGAATAACTAAGCTAACACTTACTGTACATTAAATAATGTGGCAATGCAAATATGTGTTTTTTGTTTGTGTATAAATACATACATTTATATACATGAAAAAATATGTGTACATATAGTCATGCAGAAGTACATCTGTATTTACAGACACATGTTTCTTTAGTCATATGTATATTTATGCATTTATACACAAATGTTTGTCATCACATAAGCATTCCATATTTGTATACATATGCATATGCATTTCTGTATACTGATATATTTATGTTTTTCTATTCATTATAATTATTATATTAATACATATTTGCAGTTATACATGCATATCTTCTTGCATACACCTTCAGTTATACAACATTTATACAGTATGCGTGATGTGATCAAAAAATATAAGAATACTTCCTATAGAACTCTGGCTTTCTTGCTGTCATGTGATCTACCCTCTCAGCCAGCTGGTCAGGCCTATGCTTCTGTAGGTCATCATAGCTGTGTTGGCACTGGGGACCAGAGTAGGTGATCTTGTTCAGGTACAAATCCCGAAAAAGATAGAATGGGGAATTCAATAAAGCTTACATGGAGTGATTTTCCATGCAGGCATAGTGGCATGAAGCTTACCTGGAACTAAGCAGCCATGTGATCCAGTAAACAGAGCAGAGGGGCATGCATGAGCATGCAAACACTGAAGTGTCTGTGGCATGCAAATCATCTCATAAGCAGGTGAATTGCATGTAAATGAGGATGCTGGAGTGATCCAGCAAGCAGATAGGCAGTCCTGCAGACCCTTTGTTGGTGTCTGAAGTGTACAGGGAAATTTTCCATTTACAAGAAAATAAAAATTGAACAGGGGCTGGAAAAGTCCATTTAGAAGGTCAGAAACTGCACAGCAGGCACAGATATGTGCAAAACTATGCCCTGTGTGTCCAAAAGGTAATGAAAACGAATTTAATATAATTTTTTAATACCCATATTATGTTTGCGCTGCATGCAGCAGTGTGCAAACATGCCATTATGCAAAAAAAAAATTAAAACTTTAAAAACGAAAAATAAGACATATGTGACAATAATGCATTATACAGCCCTGCGTGGAGTATATACAATGCTAGATATCTGTGGTTGCTAAGGAGGCAGGCCCTGGAATAGTGAAGTATCCAAGTTGTGTGCATGGATCAGTATGCAAATGAGCTGGGGTTACCGAATAGCAAAATAGGTTACTGTGTCTACAGATAAAATCCGTGCAGCCCCAGAACCATGTTGGTTTCCACAGGAGAGCTAGCTGACATCAAGCGTGTGCATATCACTATACATTTAAGCAGACTGGAGCTCAGCAGCTCCCAGTTGTGTGGTGCACCTTTCAGCTAAGCAGGGGGCGGGTGTGTGTCCAGTACTGCTAAGCTTTAATTAGCTTTCGGGCACATGTTGTAGCTGGTTTGAGAATGTTTGTGTGCTGTGGCACTGTGCTGAGCATTCCTATTGATGGAGGTGTGTCCAGACTGCTGAGTATTGTTTATACCTGTGGCACTGGTTTGCGCTCTGCCCCACGGTGCTTAGCAGGGAAGGCAATTAAAAAAAAAAATCTCCTGGGAAAGCCAATCATGTATAAATTACTGATGACCCGTGTTTCACTTAAACTGGGCCATTAAAACCCCTCAGTGATGTACTTGGCAGGTGGAATGCATCATAGATAGCCAACCACACAATCTGCCTCTGCAGCAGAGCACTATAAAGTATGCATACACCCTACAATCTGATTATTCCCCCATACTCTGCACCATTGGAGTACAGACTTGGGAATTTTAACCTACAGAATGCTAAGGGCTGTTGCAGATCTGCTACATCTGTATGTGCTAGATGCTGAGGTCAGTGCTGATGCTGCTGCTGACAATAGGCCTAGACTGAGAAGGAGAAGAGTGTTCAGGCCCAGGGTATCCTTCCAAGAGCTACATGAGCTGGAGATTGTAGAGCACTACAGGGTGGACAGGGACATACTACAAGAACTCACTGAGCTCTGCCGACCTCAACTCAGACCTAGAGTCAACAGAAGGGAACCACCCCAGTCAAAACAAAGGTATGTGTAGCCCTTAGAATATTAGCTACAGGTACTTTTCAAAGACCAACCTGGGGCATGATTGTGGTCTCACAGACATCAGCATCCAGGGTATTCCACCAGTGCCTGTCTACCATGCAAACACATGCCAGTGAGCACAGTTATTTACCCCACACCCCTGAGGAGAGGGCCAGCTGTATGCATCTCTTCTACCATGTAGCACACTACCCTGAGATACTGGGTGCCATTGACTGCACTCATATACACATCAAAGCACTGCCCGGTGAGGAGGGTAGCGTCTATGTCATCCTCAAGGGTTCATAGGTTCATAGGTTCATAGGTTCATACTAGGCTATCTGCCCAAGGGCATTTATAAGCCTAGCCCATAGTTATGTGGCTTTCGCCACCCCTTTAGTTTGAATAAAAACTATGCCTATCATTTTGCTGTGCCTCTGTCAAGCAGTGGTAATCCCTGGAGTATATCTGCAATCTCCCATCCATTGGTCAAGATTCCTCTTGAACAAGACCAGAGAGGTGCTCTGCCTCACATGTACCGGGATTTTGTTCCACAGCATAGGGAGTCTCTGGGTGATGAATCTGTCCCTCCAGCACGTTCTATTTATAACCGTGTCAAGGTTTAAGTCTCCCGCCCTTGTGGTTCTGAGGGATCTAGATTTTTTGAGGTGGAGCATATTCATCAAATCTGGGTTTGACATGGCCTTATATGTCAGGCACAGGTCACCTCTGAGCAAGCGGTATGAGACTGAATAGAGCTGGAGTTCTTTCAGTCGGGCAGCATAAGACATATTTTTGAGACCCTTTATCCTTTTGGTGAGGAACTTTTGGGGCCTTTCAAGCTGCAGCAGGTGTCTGGTCAGATACATTCCGAACGGGGTATCACTCCATCAACTGCCAGGTTGTGTGCAGTGCCCAGGGCATTATCATGAATATGTATGCTGGCAGCCCCAGCAGTTATCACAACTCCCATATCTGGCATGCATCACAGCTGTACCAGATGTTTGCCAGGGGGGACATTCAGTACAGCCATCTACTGGAGGATGCTGGCTATGCACTGGAACCATGGATGATGACACCCATCAGAAATGCACTACACCTACTAAAGAACACCATAATGAGGCACATGCACAAACTAGAAACATCATAGAACATGTGTTTGGGCTGCTCGAATCATGGTTCTGGTGCCTCAATATATCTGGTAGAACCTTGGGGTACTCTCCAGCCACATGTGCAGAGATATTCACAGTATGTGCCATGCTACACAATACGATCATGTGGAAACAGCTGTGGCAGAATCATCACAGGGAAGGAACACACAGCCCACCACTAGTGCCAAGGTACCCACACCCACAGGAGGACTCGGAGGTGGAACCCCCTGAGGCTGTCCCTGTTAGCAGACATAGGCATGCCCAGTATGCCCTGGCCTTGGCAAAGAGACAACGAATAGCACATGTACTAACAACCTATGGTCTTAGGGACTGACACCTTATTCCAACTCACATGCATAGTAAAAAGGATACCAGCCACACCACACAACCTGTACCTTACCATGCATTGGCTGTGTACTGCATGCATCAGACAAAGTCAGCCCTGCAACACAGGTATCTCAACTGTTGCATTCACAAGGTAAGTCATTCTCTTTTACAACAAATGTATAGGGTAGCATATGTATGGACCTGCTGCATGTATGCAAGGGAATAGAGGGGGCTTATGGTCTACTTGCCAAGAACTATCAGCTATGTGGGACAACAGGTACTCTTTCCAATACTGACTGCCCAATAATATGTATTAGGCCACAAGGCAGCAAAACCCACTGCAGTTTGCAAGGGAAATGCCAAACTGTGGGTCATAGGACAGGTGCACGACTGTCAATGCTAGAGTCCCCTACCACCAACACATCAGTGTTCCCATACAACTGCAGTAACAGTATGTTTGGGTGGATATATCAGCAGAACTCACAATCCCAGAGCTGTCACAAACAACCTGGCTACATGTTCTATTTTCCACAATATGCAGGGGTTAAAGTGTATTTCTGTCTTAGGTTCATAGTGTGAGGAATTAAACCTCACTTTCTGGTGGCTGACGTGGCTCAGTGGGCTAAGTGCATTAGCATGGTTGATGGTGTTCATGGTTCAAAGCTGGCTGCACCTAAAACTTTTGCATGTGAGGTACTCCTATGGTAGGAGTCCCACAGACTGTCAATATGCCCCAATCTGTTACTGCAAGAAAGCTGGACAAAGTCAAAGACAATGGAGGGACAGAGCGCCAAACCTACAGACATTAAACATGCCCTAAGTAACCTAGAAGGTAGCTAGTATAACAGGAAGTTGCAACAGGTTAGAGTAGCAGCAGGATGTACAGGCCATTACTTAACTGCTTCAGTACATACAATAATTCAGTGGGCTTCATTTAGTGGTATATTACCGGAAAACACAACTTTATGAGGAACAGAGCAGA
>NC_056733.1:375124827-375207327 GCF_019279795.1 Protopterus annectens
CAGAACTGACCAGGATGAGGTGTCCATGAGCTACCACATTATGTTATGGACAGCATACTCCCTTCTGTAGTGCTGGAGGTACTGCCACTAAGGGAGCGTGAGTGTGCACGGCCATGTGGACTCTCGACAAATGGTATTGCTGACCTATGTCCAAGTGTCTGATGCACGATTCAAATCACATATTCCAGTACAGACAATGTGTGGTCAAGGACTGACAATGTCTTACCCAACTGTCTGTCCACCATATCAGTGAAATGCTCCACAGCATCACCAATGTGATGGAGGGAGTCACAGATGCCCGACTGTGCTGCAGCCAAAATCCTGAGCATCTGTCTAGTGTTGCATTTGGAACATGCCTGTGCCTCCATGATCGACCAAAACATGCATTGAGTGACCTGTGATGTGACACTTTTAACAGGTGGTGGATGGGCAGCAGTCCTCCTTCAAGCACCCCTGTCAATCTGCCTGTGTGGGACCTCACCAGCTCTCTGGCTATGGCCAGTGTCTAAACTCACTGATGCCATAGTTGCCACACTCTCTTGTTCGATGTCACCACACTCTAACTGTCCAATATCAGTGGCCTCAGGGGACTGGGTATGTGAAGGCATACTGACTGTGTGCAAGGTCAATGGGTTGATGAATGGGATGTCAACCTATGGGACAGATTCAGGCTCTGACAACCCCACCTGTGCCTCAATATGGCCACCATCATCATCATCAGAGTCCAATGAGACACTGACATCAGGGTTTGAGGGGGACACACTCCAACCCCCATGTTCACTTGTGAGGAGGAAGACAAAATAAGTACATTACTATCTGCACTATTATGTATGGTAATCCACATGCACACATACAGTTGAGGAGCCACAAGTGCATTACACATGCCATATCTTATTTCTGATCCCATGTACAGCACACAAACAGACTACAACATACACAGACAAGACAAGCCCTTTATAACATGCACTGTAGCTGTGTCCAGTTAATGTTGCCATTACTATACACCTTTGAGATAAGCAATATGTCAGTGTATCTGATAGACCTACCCCTACAATACAGTGCACCCATCTTGAGCATACTATACCAGTTATAGTATCTAAGCCACAGGTATGTACCATCACCATATTGTGTGTGACCAGGCATCTGTGAGTGATTGCCTCCTGTGTAGCAGACTGCATAGACCTTTTCAACAATAAGTGCAAATGTGTTACTCCTCCTGCAAATACACAACTGTGATTACCCATTCAATGCACTTCAGTTAAACCCTCCAAAATGGAACATACAAGTATTGTCCTCTGGCTAAGCATAACAGTTGTGCCTAGGGAAAAATGGCAACCATTAACATTATTAGGGTATATATTATTGGTAAGACAACAGGATCACACTTACCAGATAGAGAACCTTGCACTTCAGCCATACCTTAATTACCTATGGAAATGTGATGGAGAGGTATTGTCAGCAATACCATATGTGGCATTGTTACAGGGTACTATGTGCTTATATCAACATGTAGAGTAGCTAATGTGAAACTGACTACATTGCTGAAATTCTGAGTATGTATGCACAACTGTGCATTAAAACCACCCCCCCCAATGCAGATAGACCTGGCACCTATGTACTGGTATGCCGAAGATGCCACAATGACTGATAAAGTATTACAGCGATGAACACAGGAAGCCTACCTGGACACTCTTCTGATGTGGATGCTGTGGCACCCATCTCCACAATGTATGGGGTGAAGCATGGTTGGGAGCCAGTGGTTGAACCCAGGTTTGCCAGGAATTCCTCTGTGGCCAATGTGGTTGTTCTGCTGCAGGCCCTCCACTGGTGCCAGCATGGTCCCTGGCTACAGTGTCAGCCCTTTGCTGTGCAGCATTGACCATATCTGTTGCCCAGTGCTGGACCTCCTCATAGGTTCTGTCCTGTAGCCCTATTTGGTTGACTGCTGTGACAAGGTCAGCCCACATTGCTGCACATTGTTCGCGATACTAGCAACTCTTGGACAGCAGAATATTATGATGCAGTCTGAGGCCATCCAGGATAACATTGTTTTCAGTGTCTGAAAATAGTGGGTGCCTCCTTTGATAAATCCTTCCTGAATGAGAATGAGAGGGGACCACATCACAGGACCAGATACGTGGATATCCACTATGTACAGACTGTGCAACCAAAATGGCCTGCACTATTCACTGCTACCTCCCACATCATACCCTGCAGTTTGTCAACACACTATGCATGTGGCTATCACCAACATAGTAGCAATACCAGTTAGGTCCCTGTGCGCCATGACAGAGTGTGCTGTATGTCTCCACACCCATCAATGCTGTGTAATGTGATGTGTACCCTATTGTCAATGTCCCACTGCTATGTCATACAGCCACTGTCAGACAAATAGGTGTGTGTTATTACAAGTATATGGGGACAGTCCAGCAACACCAGCGTGCCACAATGACAGATGGCAATTTGAACCTGCTGTAGTATATCTTCCCTGTAGGCGTCATACATCTCCAGCACACAGATGTTTGGAAAATGTGTATGTGTGCCTGATATATGTGGTCCTGTTGGCACAAACATGTGGATGTCTGGCAAATGGTTGGACAATTGTTGACGGTTGTTGTCAGAATATAGAGAATCTGTCTGTCAAATGCCAGAACCCTCAGGAAAAAATGTATGCAACAGTAATATCTGTTACTCTATTCAAACTCTTACTTTGTATGACCAATATGTACACTCTGTCACTAAGGCTGGGCCTGTGTCCCCCCACTAATAATGGCTATGACCTAAATTCCTGCTGTAGGAGGTTGCAAGGTATGTTAGCCATAGCTCTCAAGCGATGAGATACGCATGTTGACAAAACAGTGACTAGCCAGAGTACATCAGGGACACCTTTACAATGTCTGAACTATTGCTGTGTGACATTCACAGACTGAGAGGAGCTGAATTATAGAATACCATGTGATATTACAGCTGTGTCCACCCTTATTTACTATCAATATGTCTAATCCTCAATCCAGTAACTTTTGTACAGGAGCCGACCTTTGTAGGAGGGAGTGAGAGGGCCAGAGCTGTGATTTAATTCACAGTAGACACAGATGATAAGTTGACAGGCATGGAAACAAACTGATGAAAGACACAAGTTACTCAAAACAGCAAAAATCATGGATCCTTAATGCTCCACACTAGATATTACACCAAGGCACTCGAAAAAACCATAACGTGCTTTTATTTTCCTTTTAAGTGTACAAAGATAAAATCCACTTTTCGTCAAGACAAATAGCTCAACTTCTTCAGAAACCATACAATGAATGTTGAAACAGGTAGCTTATATACACAATTGTTGACAGGCATGCCTGTAGCTGTTGAACAGCAGAGTATCACCAACATGTCATTCCAGAGAAGTACTGCAGGCCTACTGTTGTACTCCCTATTCCCTATAACTGCATCCTACCATCTGCATCCCATTATATGGGGACCTGTATGACTTACCTGGTAGAGTGATGTAATCCTTTTGTGAACAAATCCTCAAGAAAAAAGCTTGCTAAATCATACTATGTCTTGGTTAAGCAACTTACACACCTGTTTTCCCTAGGCACTTGCTTGCCTTTTGTAGGTCATGCTCATTGACAGGTAATTGCCTGTGCATCAATCTGTGGCTCAGACTTGCTAATTATATCCAACAAAGGTGCATTGCACTTTCATTAGCCAATGGCATGGTACCACAGTGCAATATTTCATGCATTCATGTAGGCCTTGGTCCCTTTCTCAGTCTTTGAGATGTGCATTAGTGAGGTGTGCAGACTACAGCATCACAGAGTGTAGATTCAAATGCTGTCTACTGTTGAGATTTATGGGGTATGTCCATAGTTTTGCATGGTATGTTTGGCCATTGTCAAATGACATTGTGAATATCTGGCAGTTCAGTGGTACACATTGTGGGTTTAGGTCAATAAGGGGGAAGAGACATGTGAGCACCAGACATCATACTCATCAAAATATGCATGCTGCTGCAGTAGCTGCTAGTCAGCTCATTATGTTTGTAGGGGCAAACTGTGAAACATGTTCCTGTCACTCAACCTTTGCCCTACCACCCCTTTATATATGAGTGCTGTTTGGATCCCTTGTTCTAGGTGGTCATGAGGTATGGTAGGTCTGTAGCAGGTAGCTTAGCATACAGCTGTATATGTTGCTGGATGCACCTGCTGTTGTAGCCTAGGACATATAGGGGGGAGTGTGAACACTTTGGAGGACAGCAAGCTGTATGTGTTACTGAGGGAGCAGTTTCAGCTCTGTCATTACAGCAGAGACAGGGTGAGGGTATCCATAACAGTCCAGTCAAGGCATGTGCTTAAGGTACATCTGTTATGCTACAGTGCCAATCAGAGAGTAGTAGGCAACATATAGTTGGCTATACAAATATGTGCAGTATGTCCCTACCTACAGGCCTTTGACTTGCCAACATGTGTAGCAGTTAATTCAGTGGCAGCAACCTGTTTTTGTTAAAATTGCATGACTCAGTCATTATTTGCTGTATTTAAAAAAATGTAATTGAAATGTAACACACTGGATTTGAACCCAGGACTGTGGGTGACAAAATGTACTGTATTCAAGGCATTTAACAGACTGCACTACTGAGGCAGTACTGTTGTAGGTGTATTTGCAAGATATATGTGCATGCATACAGTCTGTGATACAGGATTTGCATTAGCATGTGTTTTCTGAAGGGTGTCAAGTGTGACACTCAAATGTCTGCCATGATTTTCTAACCTCAATCTTTAATGACTTGCCAGTACTTTACCAGAGACATATGTTTTTTATGAAAACCATACCAAAACTAGGGGGCAAAACTCTGGACATTCTGCAACAGTCTGTACAGTTGACAGATATACCTGCTATCCCAGGCCTCATGTACACCCATTATTATTTATTTGGCTATGTACTGGTGTAGATTCTCCATCACAGTAGCAAATACACTCCCATTTTCCCATTATATGTACTTGCAGTGTGTCAGTGGCAATCAGTATATGTTGCTGGAAATACTGATTTTAATTCAGAGCTGAGTTACCTAATGGGCTAATGCACTGTGCTGTAGTTGACAGTGGTCCTGGGTTGATGTGGCAGGGGAGATTATTTTGCAGATGTTCTTCACACTCTGAGAAACAGATAACGATGATTAAGGGACCTTTGAGCAGTTTTAAACGGGTTTGCATGGTTTTATGTGGCACATCCCTTAGCTCCACACAAATCTGCACTAAAAATAAAAAAAATAAAAGAAAAAGGGTGTGATATGAAAGTGGTGAAATGGGGGCAAGCTGGGAGAAAAACATACTGAAAGTCAGGTAGGGCTGTGCAGGAAGGGTGTAGGAAAGGATCATAGCTTTCCATTTTTGTACAGCAACAGCTGCGCAGGTTTTACAGAATTTGGGATTTGGGGCCTCATACCCCAGACAGAGGGGTGAGCGCAACATAAATGTGTTCATTAATTAATGTAATAATAAGTTGTGTCCAGTGGACATGTGAGAAATGGAGAGCTATGTATGGGATGATTTTTTTTTTTGTGGGACAGGTGTCCTTTTTTTACGGAGAGAGTGGAATGTTGGGAAAGGGATATAGGTACATATGGGGAGGTAAGTTGGGTAGGAGAGGTTGCATTTGCAGACAGGCCAGACAGACAAGACAGCATATAGGGGTAGTGTGTGACACATAAGGGGGGTAAACAACTTGGATGGGGAAGGTGTTGTGGAATCAGAGGTGCATGTGCCAACAAGTGACAGCAGCATGAGTGAAATCCCCACCCATGGGCAGTCAACACTGCTCCTTCACTGGCCCAAAGGTGACTTTGCTGGAGGCTGGGCACTGGGGCCCTTAGGCTCACCAGGTTGTTCATTCTACTCTTAATCTGGTGCAGGAGTTGTTCATAACTCCTATGCAAAGTCCTGTGCACCATCACCAATAGTTGATCCTGGGTGATAACCTCCCCCCTGCCCCCTCTCCCCATCCCCTGAGGCAATTCCACCCATATGTAGTACAGGGCCAGCAGAGGGGGCACTACCGGCTTGGGTCCCAGATGAGCTGGTACTCAGTGCAATGGCCGGTTGAGGAAGAATAGGCAGATCACCAGGAATTGGCCTACCCAGACATGCTGTGGGTATGGAGTAGAGCAATAAACATAGGTGAGTTATGAACAAAACCATTGTTAGTAATAACAGCATGCCAGAACATCATAAATAACCCCATTACAGTTAAATGCATATTATGGGCAACACAACAATAAACAACAGCACAGTCAGTATATTAACAACATACCAGTAACAGTTATGGCATAAGGCCAACAGAATAGGTAAGTCAACAAGATATGTTAATATACAACCATTGTAATACATAACATTAAAACAACACATGCCCAAAATATAATCTTTGGAACAACATATGTTAATAGTAAATCGCAGCCAATATATAACAGTAATAAATATGTGAAGATAAGGGGTGGGAAGAGAGAGAAATACAGTCCATTAATACCATCATGGGTTATATAGTTGACAACAGTAATGCTAGCTACTCTACAGGTCTGTCCTTTCTTTATGTGTAAATGTGCCTTATAGCTGCTGTAGCACATACATACCTCTCAAGCTATCTGCATGGAACACTATGGGCCAAGCAGTAACACCTGCAGGTACACAACTACAAAGAACACTTGCACATCAAGTGGACCTATATAACTACCAAGGGGTACTGTGGGCTAATGTACTATTAATTTGATATTGACATATAATCATGTTGATGGTACATCTGTGGCAGAGGGATTACATAGAGCAATTACATTCTGAGACAGTGTGATACTTGAGAGACATGCACGTGTACAGTACAGAGAATACACAACTATCATGCCATGCTTGGCAGTTATAGGGATCGTACTTAATAGCACTGACTGCAGGGGACATATGCATCACATGCAGTAACTGACTCCATCAACCTTTACAAGACACTCCAGAAATATAGCCATACCTTGATTACAAATATTATTTATTTTATTTTATTATAGTTTGTTATTACTGAACCTGTTTCCTTTATGTTTGGATAATGGGCACATTTGTGAGAATGATTGTAACAGTGTTTGACATCTGAACAAATTATTATTTACACACAATATGAGCCATCTCATCCTTTTACCTGTGTCCATGTGGACAGAATGATATTTGTTAGTACACATTTTATTTCTTTTATTTTAGTATAGTTTGTTGTTATTGAACCTGTTTCCTTTATTGTTTGGATAACTAGCACATTTGTTAGAAGATTTTAAAGTCTGTGACATCTGAACAATTATTTGCACATATTATGGGCTGTCTCACACTTTTACCTGTGTCCCTGTGGAGAGAATGATATCTGTTATTACACATTTTATTTCTTCTGTTTTATTATAGTTTATTACTAAACCTGTTTCCTTCATTGTGCGGACAAATAGCACATTCATGAGAACTATTTCAACTGTCTGTGTCATCTGAACACACAATTATTTACAGATACTATGGGCTACCTCATCTATTTACCAGTAGTCAATGTGGAGAGAATATCTGTCATCATAACATATCTAATTCAGTAATAGTTATTAGTACATGGAACTGGATATGAATCCTGGTCTGTGTCTAGCAAAATGCACTTCATACACAGCATTTAACAAAACTGAGCTATCAAGTCACTGCTGATATCTGACTGACTGATTTTGTCATACAGTTAACCTGGAAAACAAAATATGACCTGCTACTAATACTACAGTGTTATAATGCAGTTTTAGTGACAGATGGACACAGATGCATGAAATGCAATCATAGCAGAGAGACTAGGTAACCTATACATTACTAAATAAACTGCAGGTGTACACAGTATATTGTTACTGGGTTGAAATAGCAGCTCTCATTCCAAAAGAATTGCACAGCATTTTAATACAGATACCTTCATGACTTTACTGGTATGCCTTCAAGTTTTTATTGACCAACAGCTAATGTAATGCAGGTATTGCAATACAGCTGTAATTCCACAGTTATTGCGATGGAAACTTTATTTATTTTATTTAATCATGGTTAGTACTTTAATCTTTCATGCTTAATGTAGTATATTTGGCAGTAGTCACTTATTGCAGTCCAGGTCTATCACCACATTCATTACAATGCAATCAAAACTGTTTATATACCTAATGGCAGTTAATCCTTTACTTTTCCTTGCTTACATGACTATAGATTGGATGATACATCTGTACTCATCACACTCACGGTGCAACCTGGCCAGGTGCCCTGCATGCGCCTCAACATCACAAGCTCTCACCTCTGCAACTGTTGGGAGAGAAGCATACCATTCTGCATACCAGTTCAGCAGACATTCAAGGTTAAGTATTGGTGAAACATAGGTAAACATACTTACACACATGGAACATTGCCTGCCTGGAATTCTTGGACCCAGGTGTCCAAGAGTTCTCCCTTCCTTCTTTTCAGGTCATCGTGATGGTGACGACACTGGTCACCTGTGCAGGGATGCCAGTTGTACTGGTGAGGTCCCTTGCCACCTGGTTCTAGGGCTCTGTTTTGTGATCTGACCTCTGGTAACCACCCTGCATGAGCCGGTCTGCATGGTTTTTCACAAGGAGTCCAACCATGACCCTGGACTCCTCAATACCCCACCACTGCGCCCAAAAGTGCAAACACTCTCCAACACCTGCCATAATATCCTCACAGGTTGAACTTCAACAGATTCTACAGAATTCTCACCTATTGTGCTTAATACACCCTGTTTTCCTGCCTTTAATGCCATTGGACAATTTTTAAAAATGCAGCATGTCTCTTAACACCACACTAACCATCTGAGCTTAGCTCGGCAGTGCTTAAACTGGCAATGCTTAGCATTGCTTGGCACCACTTAGCAGTGCACAAACCAGCTAAGCAGAGCTGCGCAATGCCAAACAATGCTAAAACAGATCTTGTTTTAGCGGGGCTTGGCATGCCTTAACAGGGCTTAGTGAAGCTTAGCTGAATGCTGCACATCAGGATTTGAAAATAATTGGCATAATTTCTATTTGGAAAAGAAATGGTTCATAACCTTCCTGTGTACTCAAACCCTGCACCCTCTGCACATAAGGCTGTCACTCTAACCATTTGGCTTTGTGGGTGTATAGAATACTGCTATACTTTTACGTATATCTCTCAACTACATTTAAGCACTGCTAAGCACCACACCATGTCATGCAAACCCACTCAGCTATGCTTAAACTTGACCTTTGCATTCATAATTAAATGTATCCAGTTTCTATTTTTAGAATTCTGGCATGTGTCAATTGCTGCATGCCACACAAACATAAAAGAATTAATTAAATTTAATAGATATGCATAAACTGATATACTGCACTTTGACAGTGAAGGGGGTGTGTCACTCACCTCCAGACACAGTAACACACTCCCTACACTGATTCAATAATCATGTTACACAGCTCTAACTCAGTAATGCTCCTCCATTATGATGCATGCCATGCTACCAAGGGGGAACCACGTACATGGACATGTTACCTTCTACGTAGGCTGTACATTATGCCTACATTGATTTTATTAAATCTGGGGCAGAGAATTATTTTGGTATTCTTATCTAACCAGATCAGAACTTGGCTTAGTGCCGTCACTGGTTCTACCATCATTCAAAGTGTCAGAAGTAGAATGAGGAATGTAAGTTCAGGGCTGTGGTGCAAGAGATTGGAACCATACCCTCTGGGGTGGGACAGCACCATTAAAAAAAATACCCCTTAGGGACACTACTATTGGAATTGAAATTACTGGCCAGTTTGGTTTAACCAAACTGCTTTGTCACATATACATTTTTTAAAGCAATGTTTGCACATTTCCTTTCCACAGTGAATGCAATTCAGTCATGAGATCATTACTCATTAATTTTCTTGCATCAATTAGTGCTTATGTGATTAACTTTTAGTCTTAGTAGTAAACCTGGTGGTTATGCATAAATCCTTTATTTAAGCATGCCTTTTCAGTATTGCATCAATGTAAACCATTTTCATTTGCATGAATTTTTTCGATTTACTACCTAAAGATGTGCCACTGTGTGTGTGTGTTATTATAAATTTATATGAAGTATCGAGTGAAGTAAAACGGCATATCACAGTATGCAGGATGACCATCAATTATACTTCATGAGCTTAGACTTGATGAGATCCAATTTAGTTTTCTTAATTATAGGGATTTTTGAGAATTACTAGAGTTGTTTGCCTGTTCCCCTGAATGGTTTTGGTGTGCTGAGGACTGCTGCAGAAAGTGCATTTACAAGTATGTACACAAGATGTGTTTATGTGGATTGATGACTTAAATACTCACATTTTACTGTGATTCATAGAGGTAAGGATAAATAAGCTAACTTGCATATGCAGGTGTGCATGACCCTGAACTTATTTAAATACATTTAAGATCACATTAATTTGCTATCACTTGAAACAGGTGGAAAATGCTTTAGGAAATTTCAAACATATTCAAGTAAGAAAACAATAATAAAACATTATAAATTAGTTAAAAGCAGTTGATATAGATTTTAGATAACTGTATTTACTAGTAATATATTGTATTTTATAGATCTGACAGTGAGATGCAAGAGATTCATTTATTTTAAAAGATAAACAACAAAAGCAGGAACCAGCTGATAATCTCAACAACAGAACAAAAAGTGAGTCCCAGCTCTACTTTCAAAGTCTGGAAGTATTTATTCAAAAAACTTCACTGTATTTACAAAGTTGATTTTCAATCTCTAGCGCCTCGGCCAACAGCCTTTTCAGAGTAAAAAAATAACAGTCACAAAAAGACCATTTATATACATCTATAAAATATTTAATTACATTCAATTAAACCATTATTCAATTAAAACATAAAAAATTCAAAAGTTTAAAGGTATAGCCTTAAACAAGGCTTTGCCAATTACATTCCTTATTTAAACCATATGGAGACAGAGTACCATATTTCATAATTAAGACAGACTCCTTTTGTCTCAATACACTTTTCTGAAAATCAACATTATTAAAATGTAGTGGTACATGTTCCAAAACTGTTGCTTTCATACAACTCATATCTCCACCATGACACAAGTTAAAATGTTCTGCAATGGGACTATTTGGTTTTTTATTTTTTACATCTCTAACATGTTCTTTTATTCTGTCTGCCAACATTCTCTTCGTTTCACCAATATAAAATTTCTTACATGTGCAAAAAATAGTATAAATCAATCCCTTACTTCTGCATGTATACTTAGCCCTAACACTAAAACTTTTTCCATTAATTTTTTCTACTTCAGTTACTATATATTTACACACTGAACAACTTCCACATGGGAAGGTGCCCAGCTCTTTCAAACTAGTTACTATCTGAATTGTAGGTTGTTTAAATATGCTATGGACTATAAAGTCTCTAATACTTTTAGCTTTTTTATATGACACAATTAATCTAATATTATTTAAAGAATCAACTTCATTTTGATAATATACCAATATTGCTTAATCAATTCATTCATAATATAAGAAAAATTTGTATATTTTGTCACAAAAAATATTTTTTCTTCACTAGTTGAATATTCATTGTATCTATGTTCATTATATTTTCCATCAGTTGTTTTTATATCAAAACTATTTTGAACACCTTTATAATATTGTTTTTAACTGCATTAATATCATAACCCTATTAATAAATAACTTGGCCATTCTTAAAGATTCATCAAAAGCTAAATTAACATCTGAGTTAAGCCTTTTATTCTCATAAACTCTCCATAGGGTATACTTTTAACGTATGTATGGGATGGCAACTACTCCACACATTTTCCAACTAACTTCATCAAATTTTCTGTATATACTAGTATGAATGAACTGATTATTAATACCTTTAAGAGAAATGTCCAAAAAATTAATTTCAGAACCTATCTGCACATCCCCAAATTTAATACCATATTTATTAATATTTAATTTCTGTATAAATTCATCACAAAATTCATAACCGTCTTTACATATAAAAATAAGATCATCAATAAATCTATAATATTTTATGACATATGTATTGAAGAAATGTAATTTATATAGAAATTCATTCTCAAACATCCCCATAAATAAATTAGCATAAGCTGGAGCAAATGCTGCTCCCATCGCTGTTCCAATTAATTGCTTATATAATTTACCATTAAATTCAAAAGCATTATTTTTTAAACAAAATTCTATCATCTCTAGTATATAGTGTGTTCTAGGACAATCACTCAAAAAAAATTTAATAGCTTCCAATCCCCAAAAATGGGAGATATTTGTGTATAAACTCTCTACATCTGCAGTAATAAAATACATTCCTTCCTCCCAACCTATACTCTTGATATTTTGTAAAAAATCATAAGAATCTTTGATATAGGAAGGTAATGTCATAACTTTATCAATTAATATATCATGTAACAAACTACACATATTATAAGTAAAGAAGCCATGAGCTGACACAATTGATGACCGGGGGCTATTGAAATTTTGTGTATCTTGCAGACAAAAAATCTTGCCATTTGAGTATTTTTAATAATTATTTTGTGGTCAACATCAGATTTTGTGAAATAATGTAACCTAATACCTTTCTGTAATAAATTCATAAAGTCAGCTTCTGCTTCCTTTATGTATCTTAAATCAATCTCAAGATAAACATTTTTATTACCCAAATGCTTCATACACATCTCGTAATAATCACACGCGTTTAATATAACCAGTTTACCCCCTTTATCTGAGGGCTTAAACACTATATTCTTATTCTTACTAAGTCCTTGCAGTTTATTCCACTCTATTTTTGTCAGATTGTAATCATGTTTTTGTTTCAAAAACATTCTAGCTCCTTTTCACCAATAGATTTAATACACATTCAAACTTTTGTATTAATGTGTTTTTATACGGAGGTATAAACGAACTATTTGATTTTAACTTACTAACATTAAATGTACTATATGCATTAACCATGTCTTCATTATCTGAAGTACATGAATAAAAACTCTCATCACTCTCACTATCACTGTTAAACATTTCCGTAATAGAGCTGTTATTGTTCCCGACAGAACCAAAAGTATGTCTAGAAAAATACTCTTTAAGATTGATTTTACGAAACAGTTGAAATACTTCTGTTTTTAACTCATATTTTTTTGGAAAGCAGGTGGGAACAAACTTCAACCCCCTTTCCAAAATACCCCTTTCCACATTATCCAGCATATAATCCGATAAGTTGACCACATAATCATTACTTACAGTTTCACTGACAAAATCAAGTCCATCTACCTCTTTTAAAATGTCCATCGCCCGAGTCTCTTTGGCGTTCTGAATAATTCCAACCCCTTTTCCTGGTATTCGTATTGTCCATTTGAATTCCGAAACGTCTTCTGGAAACCTTCCGAATTCGCGGCGCCTGGTAATTCAGGAAAGTTCTCTCTGTCATCTTCTTCCCACGATGATGCACCACTTTCACCTGACAGGAAGCCTTTACTTTTATACGCTTCAGACACCGGATTTCCTCTCTGGAACGTAACAGCCTTCTTCCTAGTTCTCTGATTATTGGAGAACACAAACGCCCTCTTGTGTTCATAATCTTTTATGTCTCTATTTAGCTCGTACTTCTTTCGGTCAATAAGATCTTTTTCATAGTTGATTAATTTCGTATTTATACCCACCAGGAAATTTTCCAAAGTGGTATTAGAAGTCAAGCTAACTAATTGATCACAAACTTGTTTCATTTCATTCACGAGTTTATCCTTTTTGATATTATCTCTTTCAGTTAAAATTGAAACCCATTCAACACTGCACCGATGTGCAGCCGCTATCCAGCGTTCATGAAACTTTTGATCTATTTCATCATTAAGATCAAACGGTGTAGAAGGGTTCTTAACTGATCTTAAACCTCGAGGTGTAATTTCTAATTCAGCATATCTTTCAAGACTACCAATATTGTAAAATACCGCTGTCTCTTTAAATATCAACTTCTCCAATTTCGTACATAAGTCCTGAGCATCAGGATTATCAGGTATAGTAACTTTTTTGCCTACTGTGGCAAAAGGATTGATAGCAGACCTCATTCTTGAATTTTCCCATTTTTTCATAATACCCAGACCAGAACCTCCTGGACCTTCAGGTATTGTTTTGGTTAGAGCAGGTTCAACTTCATTATTCGTAAGAACATTGACACGACCAGAATTTTCACCATTACGTTGAAACATGTCCAAACCAGACTCTCTAAATATGCGCGGAAAGGAGCACATGGACTCACTAGTCATATTAAAAGATAAACAACAAAAGCAGGAACCAGCTGATAATCTCAACAACAGAACAAAAAGTGAGTCCCAGCTCTACTTTCAAAGTCTGGAAGTATTTATTCAAAAAACTTCACTGTATTTACAAAGTTGATTTTCAATCTCTAGCGCCTCGGCCAACAGCCTTTTCAGAGTAAAAAAATAACAGTCACAAAAAGACCATTTATATACATCTATAAAATATTTAATTACATTCAATTAAACCATTATTCAATTAAAACATAAAAAATTCAAAAGTTTAAAGGTATAGCCTTAAACAAGGCTTTGCCAATTACATTCCTTATTTAAACCATATGGAGCCAGAGTACCATATTTCATAATTAAGACAGACTCCTTTTGTCTCAATACACTTTTCTGAAAATCAACATTATTAAAATGTAGTGGTACATGTTCCAAAACTGTTGCTTTCATACAACTCATATCTCCACCATGACACAAGTTAAAATGTTCTGCAATGGGACTATTTGTTTTTTTATTTTTACATCTCTAACATGTTCTTTTATTCTGTCTGCCAACATTCTCTTCGTTTCACCAATATAAAATTTCTTACATGTGCAAAAATAGTATAAATCAATCCCTTACTTCTGCATGTATACTTAGCCCTAACACTAAAACTTTTTCCATTAATTTTTTCTACTTCAGTTACTATATATTTACACACTGAACAACTTCCACATGGGAAGGTGCCCAGCTCTTTCAAACTAGTTACTATCTGAATTGTAGGTTGTTTAAATATGCTATGGACTATAAAGTCTCTAATACTTTTAGCTTTTTTATATGACACAATTAATCTAATATTATTTAAAGAATCAACTTCATTTTTGATAATATACCAATATTGTAATCAATTCATTCATAATATAAGAAAAATTTGTATATTTTGTCACAAAAATATTTTTCTTCACTAGTTGAATATTCATTGTATCTATGTTCATTATATTTTCCATCAGTTGTTTTTATATCAAAACTATTTTTGAACACCTTTATAATATTGTTTTTAACTGCATTAATATCATAACCCCTATTAATAAATAACTTGGCCATTCTTAAAGATTCATCAAAAGCTAAATTAACATCTGAGTTAAGCCTTTTTATTCTCATAAACTCTCCATAGGGTATACTTTTTAACGTATGTATGGATGACAACTACTCCCACACATTTTCCAACTAACTTCATCAAATTTTCTGTATATACTAGTATGAATGAACTGATTATTAATACCTTTAAGAGAAATGTCCAAAAAATTAATTTCAGAACCTATCTGCACATCCCCAAATTTAATACCATATTTATTAATATTTAATTTCTGTATAAATTCATCACAAAATTCATAACCGTCTTTACATATAAAAATAAGATCATCAATAAATCTATAATATTTTATGACATATGTATTGAAGAAATGTAATTTATATAGAAATTCATTCTCAAACATCCCCATAAATAAATTAGCATAAGCTGGAGCAAATGCTGCTCCCATCGCTGTTCCAATTAATTGCTTATATAATTTACCATTAAATTCAAAAGCATTATTTTTTAAACAAAATTCTATCATCTCTAGTATATAGTGTGTTCTAGGACAATCACTCAAAAAAAATTTAATAGCTTCCAATCCCCAAAAATGGGAGATATTTGTGTATAAACTCTCTACATCTGCAGTAATAAAATACATTCCTTCCTCCCAACCTATACTCTTGATATTTTGTAAAAAATCATAAGAATCTTTGATATAGGAAGGTAATGTCATAACTTTATCAATTAATATATCATGTAACAAACTACACATATTATAAGTAAAGAAGCCATGAGCTGACACAATTGGACGGCCCGGGGGGCTATTGAAATTTTTGTGTATCTTCGGCAGACAAAAAAATCTTGCCATTTGAGTATTTTTAATAATTATTTTGTGGTCAACATCAGATTTTGTGAAATAATGTAACCTAATACCTTTCTGTAATAAATTCATAAAGTCAGCTTCTGCTTCCTTTATGTATCTTAAATCAATCTCAAGATAAACATTTTTATTACCCAAATGCTTCATACACATCTCGTAATAATCACACGCGTTTAATATAACCAGTTTACCCCCTTTATCTGAGGGCTTAAACACTATATTCTTATTCTTACTAAGTCCTTGCAGTTTATTCCACTCTATTTTTGTCAGATTGTAATCATGTTTTTGTTTCAAAAAACATTCTAGCTCCTTTTCCACCAATAGATTTAATACACATTCAAACTTTTGTATTAATGTGTTTTATAGGAGGTATAAACGAACTATTTGATTTTAACTTACTAACATTAAATGTACTATATGCATTAACCATGTCTTCATTATCTGAAGTACACGAATAAAACTCTCATCACTCTCACTATCACTGTTAAACATTTCCGTAATAGAGCTGTTATTGTTCCCGACAGAACCAAAAGTATGTCTAGAAAAATACTCTTTAAGATTGATTTTACGAAACAGTTGAAATACTTCTGTTTTTAACTCATATTTTTTTGGAAAGCAGGTGGGAACAAACTTCAACCCCCTTTCCAAAATACCCCTTTCCACATTATCCAGCATATAATCCGATAAGTTGACCACATAATCATTACTTAGTTTCACTGACAAAATCAAGTCCATCTACCTCTTTTAAAATGTCCATCGCCCGAGTCTCTTTGGCGTTCTGAATAATTCCAACCCCTTTTCCTGGTATTCGTGTATTGTCCATTTGAATTCCGAAACGTCTTCTGGAAACCTTCCGAATTCGCGCCTGGTAATTCAGGAAAGTTCTCTCTGTCATCTTCTTCCCACGATGATGCACCACTTTCACCTGACAGGAAGCCTTTACTTTTATACGCTTCAGACACCGGATTTCCTCTCTGGAACGTAACAGCCTTCTTCCTAGTTCTCTGATTATTGGAGAACACAAACGCCCTCTTGTGTTCATAATCTTTTATGTCTCTATTTAGCTTGTACTTCTTTCGGTCAATAAGATCTTTTTCATAGTTGATTAATTTCGTATTTATACCCACCAGGAAATTTTCCAAAGTGGTATTAGAAGTCAAGCTAACTAATTGATCACAAACTTGTTTCATTTCATTCACGAGTTTATCCTTTTTGATATTATCTCTTTCAGTTAAAATTGAAACCCATTCAACACTGCACCGATGTGCAGCTGCTATCCAGTGTTCATGAAACTTTTGATCATGAACTTATTTAAATACATTTAAGATCACATTAATTTGCTATCACTTGAAACAGGTGGAAAATGCTTTAGGAAATTTCAAACATATTCAAGTAAGAAAACAATAATAAAACATTATAAATTAGTTAAAAGCAGTTGATATAGATTTTAGATAACTGTATTTACTAGTAATATATTGTATTTTATAGATCTGACAGTGAGATGCAAGAGATTCATTTATTTGTTTATATAAGCCATCAGTGAAACATAAATGGGAATTCCTGATAGCAGCACTGAAATTTTGTGGGGAATAATTGCAGTGTGAAAGGTATTTTGGAAACTATTTTTAGAGGCAATTACTGATGATGATACAAAAAATATAAGTACATAGTCTGAAGTGATTGAAGTCATATGCTCGGCATTTTCTCCAAAATATTTTTGTGTCAGGATACATGATGCTTTAGTGGTGGATTTACATCAGTCAAAAAGAAAAAAATGACAGTATTAATACAGAAAAGTGGTATCAGAAGGATAACAATCTGTTAGCAACAGTATAAGATGGCTGTGCAATGTTAAATGTTTGCAATACTACACTGAATTTGTTGATTATGCTGTACAGGTTACTGAAATAACTTTAACTGGCCGGATTGGGACTTGCAGTATGTGTATATAAATATGGGCATTCTGTCACCATACATGATTTTGTACTCAGATCTTTGAATTATTTATGATGAAAGCATGTATGCTTTCATTGCTGTGTCTTTTGGCTGATGAGTGAATCAAAAATCTCAGCACATGGTTGAGATATACTGTTTTAGGCAAATAAATGATGCTGCATCAGGGATCAAGAGAAAGGACATATGTATCCATGAGAAGAACCACATTCACAATGCAACTCTTAGGACATTTGGCAGATGTCTTTAGGGAAAAGGGGGTCACAAACAAGCTGAGAGAGCAAAAACATAAGAACAGGTAGTTATGAATATAAATGCTGTTGGTGGAAGGAATTGTACATTAACACAGTACAAGAAGAAAGCCAATGATATAGTAGGACATGTATGATGCAAGGCAGAATGCAATTTTCTTTACGTGTACTGGGGGTGTCCAACACTTATTCCTTTAACACCTGATGAGAAAGAACTCCTCTCTATTCATGGATATGATTATGAGAGAGACAATAATGGCACTGGAATAATTAGTGGTGGTGCGGACAATGGCTAATACCCACATCTACAGAATCAACAGACACCTGCTCAGGAAGGTTGGTTTCACAACTGCAACATATACATATATACACAATAGAAGGATGAAATTAAATAAAGTGATTAAATGTAACACATGACAGTTACTATTAACAAGTGTACCATCCACGTCAGCACATAATGGTACTGATGAACACAGTATGCATGCCAAGTGTCCTTCACAATGCATTGCACAGAATACAGTAGTGTATCCAACTATCTGATTAGCAATGCACTTGATTAATTATTTACAGGTTTCTCAGCAGAAACAGACCTTTCCACTATATAAATAAATTTAGAAGATATCAACAGAAGAATGCCTGGTGGTGATGATGGTAAGGATGATGATGATGATGGTGATGATGAGGATGAGGATGACATAGTAATATTTATGAGACAACCTGAGGAAAGTGGCAAACAGTTGCCAAGTTTAATGGTAGCATTGCACACCCCACGACATGTAAGTACCCGGAAATGACACTGGGTCACAAAGTCAAGCACATAGTGACATTGCACTACAAGCTATACAGGGAGAAAAAACTATGTATCTCTACACCACTGTCTCCAAACCGACAGAAAAAACTTATAGATGACAGCAGAAATTCAGATGGTGCAGTGTCCATATTGACACCTTTACAAAGGGGTGCCAGGTGCAGACATTTTTCACAGCTACTCCAGGAAACATGCAAAGCATTGATTGTGCAGTACCAAATGTGCCACAACTTTGTTAAGTCCCAGTGCACCACTACAGAGAGTTAGCTATAACTGGATAGAGTCATCTAGGGTTTATTTAAGGATTTTCAGCAGTACATAGGAAATGGCAAAGAGTAGAGATAATGCCATGATCACATTGCTCCATGGTATGGTTGCAAAGTAAACATCCAAGGCCACCTCCATTTGTACAGTGGTGAGGACTTACCAGACTCAAATAGGGGTCTGTGTTGGAAGGGCAATGAGATGAGGTACTGTCAGGACAAATGTGTGAATGTTACTTCACATTGTGCCTTACACAGCATAGCCCACACATATCACTGCATGCATCTATTATACTCTATGTGCTTTTCACAAGAAAGGAAACACTAACTTGCATGTCATGGTTCATAGTTCTGTATAAGATGCAGCCTCTTTACTTGCATTTCCATATGCCATGCATGATCCTGCCACATGGGGTCCCTTTCTACTGTAGCTGGCTGGTCATCATTAGTCACTGTGGGACTGGAAAGGGGAGCTGAAGTGACAGCGTTGGTCACTTCATTATTAGGCTGGAGTATGATCACATTATGCAGAATGAAACATGTAAACATCCTGCATGTAGTAGCTGGGTCATACTGAAGGCACCTCCAGACTCGTCCAGGCATCTAAATCTACTGTGTAATATTTCAATTACATGTTGCATGACAATACAAGTTGGAGACTGGGCTTTATTGAAATTGTCTTCTGCAGCCCCACTTCACAGCTGATAGAATGTTATCCCTTCTTATTGCAGTACTGCTCCCCTGTGGACCAGATGTGGCCTTAATCACAACATGGGAGCAATCTATTGCACTGAGCACCCTCAAGGAAATGTGTCACCCCATAAATGGCACTCATAGTCTGTTCTTGACCCTGAGGTGACACCAGAAAACAGATGTGCTGGTCTACATGAGCCAAGAGTACATCAAGGATCTGCTGAAGTATCCTTGAGGCAGAAGCATGTGAGATACTCAATGAAAATGAGTGATTCCACTGCAGGTGACTATGAATCTCCAACAGGTGGGAGGAAGACTTATTAGCATACATGGTTTTACATCAGTTCTCATTAACATCTCATTATTTCTGCAAAGTACATTCACAGTCTTCACAGAGTGGCGTAAATGGCCTTTCTGAATCATGCCTTTGCTGTACTTTTTTACCTTACACTTTTGTATAATTACTACGAATACCACCCTTTGTCTATTCAAATCATAGAATTTATACTGTAGCTCTGATGGGCACACCTTTGAGTATCAATGTGGGATTCTGCTTGTATCTGATTTCAATACCATTTCTCACTTTGGTTTGTGGGATCTAACCACTGAGCACAATGAAAATAAATGTATACATTCCATATCAAAACAATGGGGCTAGCTACATGCGTAACAAATGGTCTAGATTATATGCACATAGACACATAGGCTGTGATATGATAACATTTATGCTGATCTGTGATAAATCAGTGTTTTTCTGTCCATGTCCATTCCACTGGGAGAAAACATTTTAAATTCTAAAAACTACCACTTTGCACGTTGCCATTTTCAGACAAAGAATACCATGAGTACATGTTGAAAGTCAAGATACACAAACTGTGATCCTCAGAATAGAAAAAATTAAGTAAGAACAGGGGGAATGCATACTCATTCTGAGGCTACATTATACTGCAAGGTACTGTGACCTCAGAGGTATATATGAAAATATCAGGGCATAGGGTGATGGATGCCAAGGTCAGAGGGCTCCATGCTATGAGAGTATAACAGACATCTTTCATATACACTGTATTTTACTGAAGTAGCACTTTTAGAAGTTTTGCATTCACAGTACCTAGTCTGACCTCTCTAACAGTGACCAAAGTGAATGAATAGAAAGCAGTCATATACACATGCTATTCGGTTATTATTGAATGAAATATTTAAGTATACATTAGATTAACTTAGCTATTTGGCAGATAACAACAAATTAATTGCCTTACTAAGACCTGTATGTTATGCATTTTTAAACAAATGTTCTGCAGCTGTAGAGATATAATTTAATTTTCTGTAAAGGCTGGTCTAAGACCAGCTGATAAGGCCTTTCAGATGGGCAACTGAATCATTTGTGCTCATGGTTATCTACTTATAACATCTTTCCCATTGGTTAAGGAAAGTAAAGGAATTGTTGGATACTTAGGTATGTGTAGCACTCCTTATTTTATGACAGTGTCTCTCTATACATTGGAGAACTTTCTTATGATTCTGCCATTGCACAATGACATAAAGGTCAGTTATAAAACAAATATTTACACTCATGAACCAGCTTTGGATTTCCATGCGTCAGAGTGTTTATTTCAGAGATCAGTGAACAGAGAAATGCATCAGCTAATTATTTATTACATTCATGATAGCCAGGAATGAAATACATAATTTTGGGAAACAAAAACGTGTGCAGATTTAATTCATAATTGCCAAAATGCAGGAATAAAAGCTAGCAGACTGTGTATAAAATCAAGTCTTCCATAACCTCAGAGTGAGCCATTTTGATCAAAATTATTTCAGTTCAAATTATGACAGAGACAGATGACATATTAATACTAGACCAATTAGCAGGATATGATAGCTGCTAATGCACATGTAAGGACATGATTTATCAGTTATTTAATAATATTTCATACAGTTTCTTTTACAGAGTCATTATCATTGATGACAGTGAATAGGAATGCTCAGCAACAGAACTGTTCATTATACATTGCAATATTTTGTTCTGGTAAAATGTGCCTTTTCCACTTGATTAAGAGCAGACAAACAAAGCTGGAAGTCATTCCTCTCCACTTACAGAACACAGATCTAGAAAATGCACTGACTCATAACAAGACTTAGTTGACAGTTACTTTATCACACCAGCAAGTCCTAAATTAATCCAATATTATTATACATGTTTGTTCAGCTGTGCATCTGACCATGGGTTTGAATATATCAGTGCAACTCCTGGTAGACCCAGTTCCTGTGGTCAGGGACAACAATGAACTGCCACCTCTACCATGCATGGCTCACTTCTGTCTGACATATCAAGAAATTGAGACAGCACAGACCTTGGCTGTGTTCATGCAGACATTCACACACCAGTTTCACCTGGAGGACCCCTACAGACACACACAACAGTTATATGGTTCAGCCGTGCAACTTAAAACTCATTTTGTTTTGCTGGTGCTTTGTTGGTTTATCCAAATGTCTGCCTGCTTCTCTTTCTTACTCACACACACTCACTGAACTTTTGTGTCAGCCTAGGCTTCCTGCCCCCCCCTCCCAACGCAACAGCCTGTGCAAGTGATGATAACTGATGATAACTGAGCCAAATCCCTTTTTTCTATCTTTTGGATTCAAGTATACATAAAGCTTTGTGTCTGATGTTCAGGATGCAGAGCTGACTTAGTGCTTAGTATATCTGCATTCGTAATGTTTCACTGGTAATTATACCTTTGACTTATGTTGGTCTTAGAAAGTTAGACAGTTGATAGCATCAAAATTTTCCAATTTTATTCTGAATGATCTTTTGATGGTTGTAAAGGCTGAAACTGAAATGTGTACCATTTCTTTCTAACTTCTCTCTTTAATGATTTTCCAGTACAAACATATGGTGCTAAACTGAGGGCATGCAGTGACCATCACTACTTTTGAGAGGCATGACTGTGTGAATCTTTAATAACCAAGGCCTATAAATTAATAATGGGCCCATGTAAGTCAAATAAGTCTCTGCTATCACATGCTAAGGTCATTTATTTATTTTTATTTTATTTTATTTATTTACATTTGTTGACCAGGAGTGTCCGACTGGACATAGGTCCATTTTCAGCAGAGGCCTGGGGAGAAAAGCTCCACAGTTAAAATATACAGACAATAGTTACATTGGATTTATATAGCAATTAATAATTTGATTAACATAGCAATTAACAATTACAAACATAGTCACAGATGAAAAACATAGTACATCAGTAGACAACTAGAATCCTTATCTGCGAAGTACATAACAGGCATTAACAATTGTTACAATAAAAAGTTCCTGCTGTATAATAAGCAGTAGGCTTATGAGCATCCAAGCTTGCTATAATCAAGGTAGTTAGTGGGGTGGAAAGAAAGGTAGTGGGTGGATGATATTAGAGTGGGAGTTGCAAGGGCATAGCCAGCATGTTTTTTAAGTGCGCTTTTAGTAAAGTTTTGAAGTGGGTGCATGATGATATGGAGGTAATTATGGGTGGGAGAGAGTTCCATAATTTGGCTATGGTGCAAGAGAATATTGCTTCACCAGCAGAGTTATTGGCTTTAGTGATCTGCAAGCGATTTTTGTTGCTGGATCTTAATGGTCTGGTGGTGCGATAGGGTTGAGGTAGATTCTGGACAATTTTGTACAAATCTTACATAACCGAGTAACAAAACGCAAGGATAAGCCACTCATTCATATTACAATACATACAGTCCAGGTTCAATACTTACCTTATAAATCCAGCAGTTGCAACAGTTTTAGTTTAGGGCTGACTCTGTCTGATGCAAGCAGTACACAGCCAATACATGGGGAGGTTAAGGTTGTGAGAGTTGCCTGGCATCAATGTCACTATATGTATGTGCATAGGAGGAAGATTTTATCCCCTTAGGTGGTAAGTAAGTGTGCTATGCATTGACTCCTAGCCAATGCAAGGGCATATTGAGCACACCTACATCTGCCTACACCAACAGCAGGTGCTGTTTCTCCCTCTGACTCCTCATTTGCATGTGGTTATGGTGACCTTGGCATTGGTGGTGGGATACGTGCTCCTTCCCCTTGTTGATCCTGCTGAAGTTGTTTTCTCAGGATGATGTTGTATAGCATGGCACATACTGTGAATATCTCAGAACATGTCCATGGACTGTACTTCAGGGCTCTGTCAGCTGTATCTAGGCACCAGAGCCTTGACTTCAGCACCCCAAACACATGCTGTATGATATTTCTGGTTTGAGCATGTGCCTCATTATGGCACTCTTCAGCAAATGCATGTGTATTTCTAATGGGTATCATCAGCCATGGTTGCAGTGCATAACCTGCATTCCACAGTAAATGACCCTGTGGGATATCCCCCCTAGCGAACCTCTGATACAGTTGGGAGGTGTGCAAGATATGTGAGTCATGGTAACTGCCAGAACACACATTCAAGATGATTCCCCGGGCATTACACATAGCTTGGCAGTTAAAATATTGGAAGCCCTTTCTATTAATCTAGATCCTTACCTGTTTCTCGGTGGTACCTTAATTTCTATATATTTAAAATCTATGTCACCCAGTACATCAGGGTAGTGTGCTACAGGGTAGAACTCCTATATATTTCTGGCCATATCCTCAGGACTTCGAGGAAAATATATGTGGTCACTGGCATGTTGGAGCATAGTATTCATGAATTGATAGAGGATGCTTGATGCTAATACCTGTGGTGCCCTAGCATGTCCCCTGTTGGTCTCTGAAAGGTACCTTTAGCTAAGATTCTAAGTGCTACATACCTTTGTCTCCACTGGGATGGGTTTCCCTTAGTTTGCCCTGTCTCTGAGTTGAGGAAGATAGAGGTTGCAGGGTTCCCGTAGTGTGTCTCTATCCACCCTGTAGTGCTCTACAATTCCCACATCATGTAGATTGCGAAAAGTTACGCGAGGTCTGAAAACTCTTCTCCATCTTGGACTGGTTGATTAGCATACAGTTCAGCTGCTTATGTTGCAATCTGCATGCCACAGTGTTTACCTTGTTTGCGTGGTGATGCACGCCACTTACTGAATCCGAAACAGTGCGCTACTATGTAAGCTTTATTGAATCTGACTGTCGGTCTTTTTGGATTGAGGCTTTCTTTAAAGTTCAATGTTTAGGTACTTTGATATTGTGAGGTACACCCATATACATACCTTCTAAGTTTATCTGCTTGTGATTGTCTGTTTTGACATGGTGTGTTACTTCTGCCAGCTGTATCTTTCTAAGAGTTGTTGATGAGATGTTCCTTTTTCTGTATTATTCTAACAGTAAAACTTCTTGGCTTAGTTTCTTTATACTTATCTATTTGATGTTTCCATTGTGATATCTTACTTTTTCCCTTCTGTATACTTCCAGCAGGAATACTTATTGTTTTAGCTTCTTCATAGTCCTCTCTATTTAGTGTGTCCTTAGTGTCATTCTACTTGCTCCTTTCCTTTCTGTTGTTACTCCTTTATCTGTGATTAGTTTAGCTGCACAGTAATATATCATATTCATTTCTGCTGAATCACGTGAATTTCTCTTAATATTCCCAATTACAGAATTTGTCTGTTTTGACATTCTTCTAACATTTGAGTCTTATTTACATTCTGCAATATATTTCTTTCGTCTATCTGAATATGTCACTCCATCGCTATTAAATCAAGCATGTCTTCCATTAGATCACTTTCTTTTGGACAGAGAGTATCTTCTTTGCTCTCTGTTTCCTGTGAGTCTTCTTCAGAAGGTTCTAGAACATCATCCTGTGACATAGCTTCTTCAGATGCCATTAGCTCTATCTATTGTTCCTCCATTTTGGGCCCTATTGATCCACTATGATGCAATATGACCTATGTCAGAGTTCTCAGTGTTTCCTTCTGTTTCTCTTGCTGTACAATTTTAACTAGACTTTCATGTCAGTTACCTATAGAAGGTTCCAGAACATTGACCAGTGGCATACCTTTATCAAATGCAGGTCCTCCATCTGAGGATTCATTTGCCTGTCATGCTGTAATATTGCCAGTGCTGAAGCTTCCGAACTAAATCCCTCACTTCTCAGATGTCCAATCACTTCAGTTTTCATTTGTTTCATTTCTACCTTATTGAACTTTTACATCCTTTTCTTGTTATCTTTGTGTGTGTGTGTGTGTGTGTGTGTGTGTGTGTGTGTGTGTGTGTGTGTGTGTGTGTGTGTGTGTGTGTGTGTGTGTGTGTGCATGAGTGTGCATGTGTGCACGTGTGTGCGCACGTGTGTGTGTGTGTGTGTGTGTGTGTGTGTGTGTGTGTGTGTGTGTGTGTGTGTGTGTGTGTGTGTGTGTGTGTGTGCATGTGCACGTGTGTTTGTGTGTGTGTGTGTGTGTGTGTGTGTGTGTGTGTGTGTGTGTGTGTGTGTGTGTGTGTGTGTGTGTGTGTGTGTGTGTGTGTGTGTGTGTGTGTGTGTGCGTGTGTGTGTGTGTGTGTGTGTGTGTGTGTGTGAGTATGTTGTAAAATTTACCATATCTAGATGTAGTTCCCTGTATTTATCATCATATATCCTTGGAGCTGGATTTTTTGTATTGATTAGTTTGGCTTGCTTCATTTCATAAGTATTGCACCATGTAGGACATCCTTTTCTTTCCCATGTTCATGTTTCTTTTTTATACCTTTCAATAAGCACTGTTTTTGTTCTTTATTTTTTCTCATTTCATTTTACTCTTCTTTTCCACATGAAAATACTTGCCAAGACTTGAGGATGAATTCAGTTTGAGCAATACTAGTCGTCTGTTCTTGATGATTCCTTCTCAACGTTTGGACCCCTCTTGCTGTCTTCCACATGATGTGCATAGTGTTGTTTGTAATACACAGATTGTACAGTTCAAGGAGAGATGATGCAACGGGCTCGTTACAAAGAATGATGAACAGCAAAAGTAGGTTATCTGAAACTACAGGTGCTTGATCTATTGCTTTTAAGCTGTCCTTAGTGGTGATTTTTTGAAGTAGGAAAGAGGAAAATAGGGGGAGAGATAATTGGAGAGTTAGTTTTGTGAAGATGGATTTTGTTTGCAAGTGGAACAAGCTTTATCTCTAACTTTGTAATGGGATTACAGGTCTGAGTACAGCCAGTGTTTGAAGTACCTTTAATGAGTTTGATGACTTTGGGGACAAGATTGTCTTTGAGGTGAAGTGATGTGTTGGTGAGTGATGTGATTTTTATTTATTTATGGCTTGCTTTCTGTAGAATGGAATTCATTGAGGTACTTTTTATATCTTTTACTAATGATAAAATGTTGCTTTGAGATTTATGTTTGCAGGTGATTGGTTTAGCTGGGGGTATTTGTTTGCCCCTGAAATGGCACAGTGGTCATTAATGTTGTGAGGAGGTATGTTAATGCTGATTTTGTTTTGAGATGTTTATGATTAAAGGTTCAAGGAGGGAGTACTTATAAAAGCTTAGATTTGATTTGGTTAGTTGACAGAGTTTACTGGCAGAGAATAAGTCACTCATCTATTGATTTGAAGGACATGGAAAGTTTATGTTGAAGTTTCCAATTAGAGCTATGTCTTTGACTGACATAGTTGACTGTTCACATTGTTATAAAATGTTATTGAATTCAGTAGGGTTAGTGAATGGTGGAGTAGACAGTACACAGTGCCATGGGAGAGACTTTTTTGCTTTGTAATCTTACAGCAAGCCAGGTTGTAGAGTTGTTCTAACCTTGTAAAATCAATCTTAGGCAGTATTTTATCTTAAGTATTGATCTTACACCTATTTTGGATCAAGGATGAGGGTTGTGAAGATACAATTACACAACCCTCCACAACACAAACACTTTGTTTACAAAGACATATGTCTGGAGTGTTTCTCCCCAGGCCTCCGTTGACAATCGGCTTTGTTCCAAGTCAGACTTTCCCAGTAAACAAATGTTAAATAAATAAAATAAATAAATTAGTAAGGAAAGTGTTGGCTTATGTAAGGGGTGGGCATATTGACCCATGTTTCTGTTACAGTGATTATGTGTGGGCTTGTTAGTTGTGAAAGTTGTGTCAGTTTTTGTTGAGTAGGCTGCCAGCATTGATTAACATGATGGATAGGTTTGTCTGATTTGTGTGGGGACTTTGTGGATTGTTGTAGACAGTGGCATGGGATATGCTATCTACTTTATAGAAGAAAAGCAAATATGAGTAAGTCTTATAGAGAATTTAAGGGTATTCAATTTACTGTGCTATGTATACGAGGGTGCCTTTTTGTGCCTGGATATTTGATTATATAAGAGATAAGTGGGATTAAGGGAATTGTTTGGGTTGTTGCTGTGCATGTGATATAGTTAAATGAATTGCATTTGAGGGTGGTGTGTCTTGCAGAGGAGGTGATATGTTTGAGGTGCAAAATCCAGCAAGGGAAAGTAATAGGAAAGTAAGGCTGGGAAGCATGCATATTGTAGAAGTGTGGAGAAGACCTGTATCTTGTAGGCATATGTAGGACAGTATACATTTGGAGAACCAAGGTATCTTGGGAATTGGAGGTGGGAAGAGAGGGAAGTAGGCGGTTAATCAGTTAACTGAATGAAGCCAATCAGTTTGCACATATGCACTGAGGTTCTGAGAGAAGGACCAGTGAAATAGCTAAGTACTGAAGAGGTAACCAGAAAAGAGATGGGATATTGAAGGAAGTGTAAAAATGCTTATGCAAGAAATATTTCTAGTTTTGTAACCTTATCAAGTGTTTTGTGACAATCTGTGTGGCATTCATATCAAGTGTTTTGTGACAATCTGTGTGTACAATTAATCCTACTGTTTTAAACTGTAATAAAATCCTGTCTTAGTTTGTTTAAGTGAGCATTCCCTGCAGGACTATCAGCAGCCATAGTCTCTCTTTATAATTACCTCTTGCCTGTTAGAATTAATCCTCCTACATTGTCTCTATACTCACATTCCCTATTCCCTTCTTAACCTCTGACCTAAAAATCTCCCCCCTGCTTGTAAATTACATAACCATTTTTCACACCTCTGCCACCCCTAGTCTCTCTAAAGCCCTTTCTGGTAGATCCTACTTACCTAATAACCATTTTTAGGCAGTAGATCTACCTATTTCTCCTTCACTTACCTTGCTCCTGGATATAAGCCTTTACACCTATTCTGACTCCTTCTTACCTCTGTTACTCCACGACCTATTTCTTTATCTCTGAATTAGCCCTTAGGCAGCTCACCTTTCACTCTGCTATCTTAATCTCTCAACTCCTAGGTACCTTACATTAGACTTAGCTCCCTTTTTCACTGATTGTTCTCCCTCAAAACCTGTCTTCCTGTCTGAACCCGCTCCATTCGCCCTGCAGGCTCACTCCGCTCCCCCTACCCTACCCCCAAATCTCACCCACCCCCAGAGGTCCTACACTTATACTTCCTAGACCACACCCTCTTACTCATCCAACCAATCAATCACCTCAATCTACTCCACTTAGCCACATCCTCCTCCTCTAACTCTCTCTCTAGTATCTCTACTTATAGTGCTGTTCTCCCAAACAGCACTACTCCTCCCTCTACCTAAGTCTCTCCCACTCCTACCAGTCCCTCATTATCTTATCCCACTCTACCTCCTTTGTATTTGTATAGTTATATATAATCAATATGCAAACTACAATAAAAGTTATCCTAACCAACTTAATACTCTTAACCATATTTTTACCTGTCCTGACCTCAGCCTATCTCCTAACCTATTTTGAAAAGTCCAATCTCTTCCACCACAACCTCCCTCCAAAACAAACAACCACTCTTGATATATCCCACTCACATACACACATTAACATCATCTCCACTCCCTGCTTTATGTCACCTCAATACCATCGATGCATACACATTAAGTACAACAACCTTTTAATAAAAAAATGGAAACTTCTAATTAACTATTCACACAACCCAATAACTAAACCACAAAGCCCTACCTTAAAGGATGGGGATATACACCCTAATCCTGGCCCAATCAATGCATCTATAGTAAATATTCACTGCACAACTCCCCCAAACCTGCCAACCTTGACCAAATTCTCCAACTCTCTACTTATAGCACATCTCAGTATCCGCAGTATCAATAACAAAATTGCCCACCTTCATGCTCTCCTTGATATTCACTCCTTTGACATTTTCTGCCTTAGAGAAACATGGTTAAAACCTGGAACTAAGGATAATGAAATTATCCCCCCTGGGTATAACATATTGAGACAAGACCGATTAAAACATAAGGGTAGGGGAGTAGCACTCCTTTATAAAAATGGCTTACAGATCTCCTCTATAAATGAAAACCCACCTTTGGACTGTAAGGCTGAAGTACTCATCTCCAAACTTCAAATCAACCCTAACAAATCCCTTTATGTGATCTGTATCTACCTACCCCCCCGGTAATAACAACACTATAATAGAAGATATTCTTAGCTGGGTGTCCTCAACTTACCCACAAGAAACAATAATACTAGGTGACTTTAACACTGACTGGAAAACCTTCAACACTAATAACCCTTCCTCACATATTAATCTCCATGGTTTTATTCAAACTATCACCTCGACTACCAGAATCAATAAACCAACCAAAAAAGAGAGCACCTTAGACTGGATGCTTATAAATAAACACCCACATACTTATAATGTAGGAACCTTACCAGATGATCAAAGTGATCATACTCTAACTTATATTATGAGACAAAAGAATGACATCTCTAACACCCCTACCTACAGGATTTCATGAACAAAGAAACACTTTAACCCTGTACTGTTCCAAAATGAACTCAATGCATGTGACTGGAAACCTCTAAAAATACTCCCACTAGATGAGGCTGTCAAATATTTTAACTAAATTTCTAGCAATCCTAGATGTGCATGCACCTAAACCATGATGTGCATGCACCTAAACGATGATGTGCATGCACCTAAACCATGATGTGCATGCACCTAAACCATGATGTGCATGCACCTAAACGATCTATTAGAATAAAATCCAAACCAGCCCCCTGGCTGACAAAACAGACTAGACAAAAAATTCTACTTAGAAACAAAGCTTGGGCTAAATGGAGAACTAACAGAACTTCCCCTGAACAACAAACTTTTAGACAGCTAAGAAACATAACTGAAAAATCTACACTCTCTGACAAAAATAACTACTATTGTAAGATATAACAAACAAACAAAAATAATCCACAGAAATTTTGGACTAACATAAATAGGCACCTCAACCCTGGTCACTCTAGCACACCATCCCCTCAAGATGCTGATCATAATACCCCAAATCAAATAGCCAACAACTTCAACACCTACTTTACAGAAACCATACAATCCCTAGCTAGCCAGCTTTCCACTGATAACACAAGGCTTCCTTCCTCTTTAGCTGATTCTTTACCAACATTTAAATTTCAACCTATCTCAACCACTTTCATCTACAAAAATCTTACTAAAACTTAAGCCTTGCACTCCTTCAGCCGACCAGTTACCTTCTGAATATTTGCAAATAGCAGCCAAAGTTATAGCCTTTCCCATATCCATCCTACTTAACAGAACCATTAATGAAGGAATCATTCCAGACATCTGGAAAATCTCCCACATCATCCCCCTACATAAAGGTGGCAAATCCAACGACTACTCTAATTACAGATCAATAGCTCTACTATGACCTTTAGCAAAAGTCATGAAAAATGCATTCACCACCAGCTACTAGACCACCTAACTAAACACGACATACTGGCTAAGTGCCAGCATGGCTTTAGGCCATTTCATAGCACTACCACCGCTCTACTATCTTTCACTGACTCCATTGATAAGAATCATAATGACAACATCCTCTCTTCTGCTCTCTTCATCGACCTTTCAAAGGCTTTTGATATGGTTAATCATCCCCTGCTTATAAATACTCTTGAACTTCTTGCTCTAGATACCCCAGCTATACAATGGTTCAAGTCTTACCTTAACAATAGGCAACAGGCAGTTCTCTGGGAAAATAAATTATCATCCCACCTGCCAGTCACCCATGGAGTCCCTCAGGGCTCCATTTTGGGACCTCTTCTTTTTTTACTATTCCTCAATGACCTTCATGTAGCAGTCCCTGAAGCCACCTGCATTCAATATGCCAATGATTCCACACTTATATGTTCTGCCAACTCCATTTCTGAACTACACTTTCTAACTCAAAAAGTATTCAACTCAGTAGAAGATTGGTTCCTGAAACGCTGCCTCCTTTTGAACGCAAAAAAAAAACAAGCTCCTACTCTTTACTCCTACCAATAGGTCCTCTCCTATAGACTTCTCTATTAAATTTAACAACGGTACCCTCATCTTTCCCGATCCTACCACCAAACTATTAGGAGTCACAATTGACAACAGCCTTAACTTCGATAACCATATAAATAAAAACATTCAAACAGTGAACAGAAAAATGGGCTCCTTATATAGAATCAAACCTTTCTTAACTCCTATAGCTAGAACCATCATTGCCCACTCTCACTTAATCTCAACTCTTCTCTATGCTTCTCCTATTTACATTAATCTAAAGAAAAATAATCTTCTCAAACTATCAAACTCCTATAACAATATTGCCAGATTTGCCACTGGCAATGCATTTTGAACACACCACTGTCTGAATCTAAAGCAGCTAGACTGGCTTGAACTCCCCAACATGCTAACTTTTTCCCAACTATTCATTGCTCATAAAATCTTTTACCAACCAAATAATACTCCAATACTTGCTAACCTCATTCCCCCTTATAATAATCTTAATTCCCTACGCTCTTCAAGTAAACTACTTGCTAGCATAAGTAAGTCCAATAACTTGTCAGGTGACAGCCTTTTCTCCAATACTGCTGGGAAACACTGGAACCTTCTACCTATTGATCTCACTCTACTACCTTCACTGTCACTCTTTAAGCAAAAACTCAAAAGTCACCTAAAATCACACTGGTTATGTCCCTGCACTAACCCTGATTAATCTACTACCTTTCCTATTTTTATCTTCATACTGCCTCTGGATACACCATCATACTCTACATACCCCTCAGTATGCTAAAACTGGTAATTGTAAAACATATATAACCACAAGTATATATGTTAACTAGCAATGAACTCTAATGTATCTCTCTTATCAAACGATCACATGACTGATATTACTTTATACTCAACCTTCTTAGTATTGTACTTTTTAAACTCCTTCTTTTAATACTAAATGCCTCTTACTTTATTTGTTATACAATTGTATATTATATTTTGTGCTATGTTGGAGCTTTTCTCCCCGGGCCTCTACTGAAAATGGAAATATATACAGTTAGACTAGCCTGGTCAACAAATGTAAAATAAATAAATAAATAAATTCCTATGTTACTTACAAGGCAACTCTATTGTACTGGGCTATATTTATGAAATAAAGGTGATACTGCTAAGGAGTACAGTTTTACAGCTCAGTTAAAATGCCTCTAGATTATTCTCTTGCTAAAATTCAAAGTTGCATAAATACAGGAAAAAAATTATACTTCCCAACTACCTAACTACCAGCAAGGGGAGAATGTGACAAGAGCTGATGCTTGATTGAGAGGGTGGTGAAGTTAGTGTATATTGCAGACTACTTTTTTTCTTTTTTAATGCTTTTTCTATGTTGCGTGGATTTGTAGAATCTTGGACTAAAAGATTGTTACCTAAAGGAAGAAATAATACACAAAGATGATCACAAGAAGACACTAGAAAAGTACAGCATTGTCAAGTTTCACTGCTAAATGAAGGGAAGGATTAATATGTTTAGAATAAAAAAGTAGTAGTAGTTAAACAAAGGTAATAAAAGGACAATAGAGAATGAACTAGTTATACATGATAATGTGGATGCGAATAAGTATATAAAATGCAGTCACAACTGCTATGTGTTAACATGGATTACCAGTCATTGTTAAAGTGAAAGCCTAAAGTGTAGAATTTAAAGTACACATCAAAAATTAGTAGAAGGAACTGAAAAACATATAAGCAGATAAAAAGAAAATGTAAGCAATGAGGTAAACAGTTTCTATGGACCACTGAATTAAATGTGCCTAAAATGTCCCTGCAGGTATCAGTGGTACACGAGTAATGAAGCTGTCAGCATGGATGCAAGGAATCCTAATGGATCTTTGTCGGTAAGTGGCTTAGAAGCCTTTTGTGTGAAGATGTTAAAAAGGGAGCATCAAGTAGAAAGGGCTGATGCATGGGGTACCAAATCTGATTGGCTGGAATTTGACTTGGAAAGCTTTGTCTTCTAAATGAAAACTATTGTAAGTGAAATGTTTGTAAATAATGGAGAATATCCCATGATCAGCAAGTAATTATAATATCCTGAGAAGTGGTAACGGCAATGAAATCAATGAAAAAGATCTGTGTGATATCAGTCAAGAGGTAAAGAGTTTGAAAACAGACTGCCCCCACTTCTGAAAATTGTTAACTAGAGTGCTAAAGCAACTGCCACAATAGATTTCTTAGAGTAGAATTATTTCAGACATTGCTTCTATGCATGCTAAGACAGAATATATAATTGTGTTCTATGAAATTATTTCAGACATTATTCTGCAGTATGAGACCAGGAAACATAGCCATATTTTGTTTGCTAGGCTGTAGTGTGAACAAACGGTATTGACAGATATTGTATGACTAGAAACATAGAATCATTATGAGGACACATGAATAAACCATTATTATACCTTGCTTTCTGATATATTATGCATGAATAAAGTATTGTCACGAATATGTAAATTTACTGGATATGAGAGCATAAGAAATGTGTTTAGAAACAGAGAAGTTACCAGAAAAGCATCAGTCAGAGGTGTCATTTAGATGCTGAAAACTGTACTTGAGAGTATTCCAAAAGAACCATGTAAGCTAAGGAACTGTTTATTTTGTACTTTATATGTGTATTTAAGCTATTAGTCTCCCATGATTAGATTCATATTTATGATTCTCAAGAGGTTGCTGTCCTATTCAAAAAATAAGACGCACTTCACTAAACATGAGATTCTCCAGAGATTTTATTTGAGATGATCTACAACCAGATTTTCATTTGGTGAACCACACTTGGGAATTTAATTATCTATTGCCTGATGTCCACTAGCTGCAGACATAAAAGACAACATGGCCACATGGAGAGGGAGAGTTGCAGCCTCAGATGAAAAACTAATAGTTAGAACAGTATGAAGTCTTTACCACTACCAGTCAGAATATGTACCACAAGAATGAAGTTGTAAGCTAAGTCAAAAATGGGGATGACTGGAACAGTATTGTGAACTGTTACTTCCTACATTATATGACTTTGATAGCATACCTCTCAACCTCTTAGATCAAGAAATCTGGGCAAGTCATAAATGAAAATGGGGCAAAGGCCCAAAACAGGGACAATTTTTAAAAATAATGTTCTTACAAACTTAGGAAGTTGGTAGATTAACAGGTTTTGCATTAGCATGAATTTTCTGAAGGATATGAAGTCTGAAACTCAAGTATCTGTCATTATTTGCGAACTTTAACCTTTAATTATTTGCCTCTAATTTGCTAGAAAACCACAATTTTATGAAAAACGGACCACAAATATGAGGCAAAAGTCTGGACATTCTGTGAAAATCTGTATAGTTCAGAGGTATGTTTGCCAGGCAATCTGGAGGGATAATTAAACATATACCTTTTTACCATAAACTGTCATGTTACAATGAAAGGAAAATATCAGGTCAGACTTTTGCAATGCAACCAGCATTGATGGAAGTGTTGTATTTGATGTTTTTTTTTTTTTTTTTGCCAGCATATGCATAGCTGAAGTCTTAAAGCAGTAGTGGATGTGAATGTGTGGCATACGTCTGGCTGTTCAGAGCTGTGCAATAGAGACAAGTGATAGTCTGCAATAATATAAGACATGCTCAACTTATGTGAAAAGTATGTGGGTGCAATTTAATAAAGCCTATATGGACTTTTTTCTGTGTAGGCATCTTGGCACACTGTTTACACAAAAGTAAGCAGGTTTGTGCGCCAGTAAACAGAGCTGGGCGGCATGCAAGAATGCGCCAACATGGAAGAATCTGTGGCATGCAAATCATCTCATAAGCAGGTGAATTGCATGTAAGTGAGGCAGGTAGACTGATCCAGCAAGCAGATAGGCAGTCTTGCAGACCCCATGTTGGTGTCCATAGTGTACACAGAAAAAGTTCCATGTATAGGATTTTAAACAGACCACAGTGGTTGCAAAAGTGTAGTTTGATGGACAGAAATAGCATAGCAGACACAGATAAGTGCAAAATTATCCACCGTGTGTCCAAAACCATATGGAAAATCATTTAAAATAATTTTATTTTTTTAATGATGTGTGTATATTTGCACAGCATGCCTCATTGCACAAACATATTGTTATGAAAAAGAGTATAAAAAACTAATCTTTTAGTATGTGACAGTAATGTATTATAGGACTCTGCATGTAGTAACTACAATGGTGGAATGGTGCTGTTGCTAATGAGACAGGGCCTGGAACCATGTAGTTTCTAGGTTGTGTGCATGGATCCCTATACAAATGTGGTGGGGGTTACTGAATAGCACAAATGGGTATCTGTAGCCACAGATTCCATCTGGGTAGGCACAGAACAATGTTGATGTCCAGAAAAGAGGTATCTGACATTAAGAGGTGGTGTATCTGAATGCTTGTAAGCTCACTGGAGCTCAGCAGTGCCTGTTTGCGTAGCACACCACTGTGCTCAGCAGGGAGGGGGCTATGTAGACTGCTACATTTTGTTTACATTCAAGGCGCTTGTTTGCACTACATGCCACTGTGGTGAGTGTGGCCTTTCACAGGGGTGTGTGCAGTGACTGCTGAGTATTGTATACCTTTGCAGTGCATGTTTGCATGACATGCCACAGTGCTGAGAGAGGAAGGCTGTCCAAAAAGAAAATTGGCTGAGAAAGCCATAGGTATATTAATTACTGATGATCCCTGTTTCAATTAAACTAGGGCCATTAACAGTCCATAATGATGTACCTGGCAAGTGAAATGTATCATAGGTAGCCAATCAATCAAGCTGCACCTACAGCACTGCACTATAAAGGTTGCACACACCCTACAATCTGATTTCACCTCCATATTCTGCACCAGTGGAGTACAGACGTGGGATTTTAAACTGAAGGAATGCTAAGGGGTGCTTGCTACATCTGTATGTGCTAGCAGCTGACAATAGCCCTAGACTGAGAAGGAGAAGAGTATTTAGACCCAGGGTAACCTTCCAGGGGCTACATGAGCTAGAGATTGTAGAGCGCTACAGGATGGATAGGGACGTGCTACAAGAACTCACTGAGCTCTGCTGTCCTCAACTCAGACACAGAGCCAACAGATGGGAACCCATCCAAATGGAAACAAAGGTATGTGTAGCTCTTAGGGCATTAGCTACAGGTACTTTCCAAAGACCAACTGGGGACATGATGTGGGCCTTGCAGGCCTCAGCATCCAGGATGCTATGTTACCATATGCCAATGACTACATTTATTTTTCCCACACCCCTGAGGGAAGGGCCAGCAGTATGCAACACTTCTGCCATGTAGCACACTACCCTAAGGTAATGTGTGCCATAGATTGCACTCATGTGCACAGTGAGGCACTAGCCAGTGAGTAGGGTTTAATCTATGTCAACCATAAGGGGTATCACGCCATCAACTGCCAGGTTGTGAGCAATGCCCAGGGCATTATCATAAATGTGTGTGTTGGCAGACCTGGCAGTTATCATGACTCCTGTATCTGGCACACATCACAGCTGTACCAGGTGTCTGCTAGAGTGGATAATCCCACATGGCCATTTACTGGTGGATGCTGGCTATGGACTGGAACCGTGGGTGATGACACCCATCAGAAATGCGCACACACCCATGGAAGAATGCCATAATGAGGCATGCACATAAACTAAGAACATCATAGAGTGTGTGTTTGGGCTGCTGAAGTCATGGTTCCAGTGCCTTGATATATTTGGTGAAGTCCTGCAGTATTCTCCACCCACGTGTGCACAGATGTTCACAGTATGTGCCATGCTACACAATATGATCCTGTGGAAACAGCTGCAGCAGAATCAGCAAAAGGAAGGGATACTAAGCCCCACACCAGTACCTAGGTCCCCACAGCCACACCCATTGGGGACTTGTAGGAGGATACCCCAGAGGATGTCCCTGTAGGTAGATGTAGGCATGTCCAGTATGCCATGGCCTTGGCCAAGAGACAATGCATAGCACATGCACTGACAATCTAGGGCCCTAGGGACTGATACCTTACTCTGACTCACATATATATAGTAAAAGTGATGCCTGCCAGCCAGCCCATACAACCTGTACCTAACCATGTATTAGCTGTGTACTGTGTGCATCAGACAGAGTCAGCCCTGAACTACATGTATGTCAACTGTTACATTTGCAAGGTAAGTCACTCACCTATACACCACTTGTAAGGAGTACTAAAATATGGTAGCAAATGCATGGACCTGCTACATGCATGCAAGGGAATATAGTGGGCTACTTGGCTACATGGAGAGATCTAACAGCCACATAGAACAACAGGTACTCTGTCCAATAGTAATAAAAAATCCACGATAACTGCTTCTAGGAACCAGCAACCACACCAAGCTTAGGAAAGTGTATTTATTACACACTGACTAAGCGCTTTCACCAAATGTTTGGCTTCTTCAGAGTCAATGTCTACAAAACAACATAACCATTTTACACATAAAACTAAATGACATCACAAACCCATTCAATTAATTAGTGCACACACCCATTCAATCAGTTAACAAATTGTTGCACCAATTTTATACAACTAAACCTATTTCAAACATGAATATACACTTTAAAAATCACTTTTTATAAAAATCACTTTTTTTAAAAAAACACAATTAAATGCATTTATCAAATTCATATGCTGAATCACATAAAAAACTTATACTATAGTTGTGTATAAACATTGATACACCTATATAAACTATATAATACTGGCCCTATGTCTCAAGACTGGTTTTATTGAGATATAATCATTAATTCCCGGTTGCCTTGTGGCATTTAATCTCAACTGCCATGTTGTTTCTAAAAGTGCTACTCTATTGCTAACATCACCTCCTTGTTCAGTAACAACCCTATCTATTATAAAAAATACAAACCTTTTAAACCCCCTACAAGTAGTACTGTGAAGATATAATGCATTATGTGGGTCCTTGTTTTTCACAGCTCTAACATGCTCTACTACCCTTTCACGTAATTTACGGGTAGTCATACCCACATAAAATGCATCGCAGGTTATACATGAGGCCACATACACTAAATTCTTTGTGTTGCAATTACAAGAGCCCGGGCAAGGCAAAGTATGCCCATACCCTTTTACACAAACATATGCGCCCTCTGCAATATACCTGCAGCCTCTACAACAACCACATTTTGACATCTTAGATGACCTATTCCTAACCTCTCTTTCTAAAATACCTTTCAAATTATCACATTTGCTAAAAACTATCTTAGGAGTAATACCAACAATCTCCTTAGTACTACCACTTAAACAGTACTCCCACATCTTACGTAAAACTACAATAATATCTGTGGCTTTCTCATTGAATGTTAAAATAAAACTTGATCCTACAGAAGCTGTTGCATTAGGTACTTCACAACTATTCACCCTCACATCAACCATACTAACTTTATTCAAAATAGGTGAATATAATGAAATTCTTTTTCTATAAATCTCTCTTTTTAAATTCAATAACAACCTTAACGGATATCCCCTATCAGTAAGCATACCAATTAATTTGAACATTTCCTGTTTGAACAAAATATCATCACTTACAAGTCTAGAAATCTGCACCATCTGTCCCTTAGCAACACCCTTCTTCTGGTGATACGGGTGACAGCTCTTAAAGTGCAGCAATGAGTTGGAATAACTTTCTTTTCTATAAATAGTACTTGATAAACCTTCCCCTCTCTTGAATATTGTAATATCCAAAAAATTAATACTATCTCTGTTCCACTCAAATGTAAATTTCAAAAAACTAGTTGTACTGTTCAGATATTCAACAAGCTCAACTGCACCATTCTCATCCCCTTTCCAAATAATGAGTAAATCATCTAAAAACCTGTTATATAAAATAACATTCTGCATGAATTTAGATGGAAAAACAAAGGTTCTTTCCCATGTTAAAAGAACCAAATTCGCAAAAATTGGGGCGCATTTGGCGCCCATTGCTACACCTGAGATTTGCTGAAACATCTCCCCTTCAAATTTAAGAAAATTGTTCAAAAGAACTATTTCCATCAAATCACAAATTAAATCAATCCTGCTCTTGTCAATATTGGTACATGCATTTAAACTCTCTCAAAACATTTCTAATCCTTCAAGGTGAGGAATGGTAGAAAACAAGTTTACTACATCAATGGTTATAAAACCAAATAAATCATTATTTTCCTTCACCTCTCTCAGTCTCTCAAGGCAATGCCAAGAGTCTCTCAACACATGAGGGACCCCTCCGAGCACTTCTTTACACATAGCATCGACAAAGGAAGCCAAAGGTTCAGTTTTAGAACCCTTGGCGGCCACAATGGGCCTAAATTGCAAGTTAACCGTACCTTTGTGAACCTTGGGGATCCCAAAAATGCAAGGTAAAGTAGGGGTCTTAACCATCATGTAATCATATTCAATCTCATTTATTGTACCTTGAAAAAGGGCACCTAACAGAAACAAATCAATCTTTTTGTATGCAATATTAATTTCGTTTCTGGACACCCTTTTATATGTTTTTTCGTCTTCCAGTATAGACATCATAGCTGCGATATAATCAATCTTACTCATTAACACCATTCCACCACCTTTATCAGGTTTCATGCACCTGATATCACCAGAATTTTTTTAATTCTCTCAACAGAAGCCTTTCATGTTCTGTTAAATTGTCAATCTCTCTATGCCTACTGCTACATATCCTCCTGAATTCAAAATCCAATAACTTTTCAAGAGCAGCAAATTCACTAAATGATGGTGGAATAAAGGTACTTTTCCGTTTTAATAGTGCCTTAGTCCCTATTTCCTCATCTTTAATTTGCAAATGCTTGTTGCCATGAAAGTACATCTCTAAATTTAACTTCCTAATAAACAATTTTAAATTAATCAATAACTGAGCCACATCTAATCTAAAACTTGGCACAAAATTATTGCCCTTTGTAAATAAATCAAAGTACACATCACTAATTTCCTTGTCAGTATAATTGTAAATGAAAAAACTAAACTTCTGTAAAATCTGACAAGTCAAACCTAGCTCCATTTTGGAAGATTCCACTTAAGACTCATTGTTTTTTGTCACCTTTACCAAAGTAACTTGCTCAGTGCCCTTTAATATATCAGACACCTCATTCATATAAGAAACTACGTCCTCAGTCACAATGTTTAAACCATAAACATCATTGTCTTGTTCATTTTCATTTTCAGTTACATTTTCATACACAGTTCCACTCACTGCACCACAAACGGCACCCCCCCATCAACACACAACTCATTGGAAACAACAAGATTCAGCTCAGAAACAACAATGTCATCAGTCTTGTAAGATACAATGTCCAACACAGAACAAGGAACGTTAGTAACATTTAATAAACTCTCTTGTCCATATCCCTTCTCGGGCCCCATTGTTGTTTGCCCCCATATACATTCCTTTGTGCTCTGTTTAAAAGTCTCTCGGACCTGCGAGGTCCTAGGGGTGGATCCAAAAAATCAGCCCCTTCAAACCCCTGCTCGTACAAGTCATTGTTGTCACCCTCATGTGCTTCCTCGTCCTGAACAAGGGGAGGAAAACCGTTTGTGTCTAAATGGAAATTAGTTTTGTTTTTATGATTTGCACCTCCTCTTACCCTGGTATTACCAGGTGGGTAAGCGCAATCACACTGATAGTCCGCAGTGTCCCTTGCAAGCTTCTTTTTCTTGAGCGCCATGTTTTTATCCACAAAATTGTCTAAATTTCTAATTACTTTATTAAAGTTAGCCTCATACTGAAAAAACAATAAATCTGTAGTAATGCTATTGTGAAGCTTAGATATTTCATCTCGAAGCGATGTTAGCTTAGTGCAATTGTTTTTAACAATAATACTTAACATGTCAATTCCGGTCTTGTCAAACAAAACCGTTAACTCTTTGTAAGCCACAGAGTCAACATCAACGCCCATAGGTAGCTTCCATATATGAAGCCCCTTTGGTACCTGCTTCAATTCCTGTGAGCGTTTTAAAAAAAAGATTGTCTAACTGTAACACTCTATATTTTGTCAGTGTTGAAATGACGTCTGCCTAGCCAGTTATACTGAGGTGCTCTCTGTACCATACCAGTATGGAGTGTCTGTATTAAGGCTACATTACATCTTCTACACAAATGTCACCAACAAGCATGTGCTACTAACATCACATAGTGGCTTAATGTCCTTAGGATGACTAATACATCTACTATCCTTCCTAGAAATAGACAGCATATACAATCAAGTGGAGTCACACCTTGTCCTGTATGCACAGCACAGATCACCTATGAGTACGCTGAATGGCACAGGTGGCACTGACACGCATTGCAGATGAACCATGGTGAGCACATAGTGATGATGTGATAAGATCCTGTGAGAGGCCATACTGTCATCTGCATGTGCCAAAACAATTTGTCAACACATGGCCATTGTAGTCAGATAGTGGCATGCTGAGGGAGGGGTATATGGAGGGTATGGGTATGTCACCCACTGGTGACTGTGACTGCAGCTATCTATGAATCCTGCCATACCACTGTACAGACATGATGTGTGGCACATGACCTGTACACCTGCGTGGCTCAGTCTGTGTGGCTACCTGTCATCCCTACATATGTTCATCACATGTAGGGACTGCTGTGCTACTAACCAGGGACATAGGTATCCCCAATGGAAAGGATAGTACATAGATATATGTATACATACATATATATATATATATATATATATATATATATATATATATATATATATTTGATTGGGTTTATGGGTATTATTATGTCACCAGGCATGTATTTGTAATACTGTCATGCAAACCACTGACATAATACAGTGACTGTACAAGTGATCACAAGTATTTGGCAGCAGCCAACACTGTTAGCCACAGTCAGTCATTACCTACATGCACTGTAGAGACATACAGTCCAAGCAGTACAGGACCTGTGACTGTGCCCTGTTGAACACTGCTGCTTACAGAACAGCTATTGGAGTCGGATGCCCTTCTGTTGATATGTCTGCCATCAGTGGGCCATGTAGTGACCCCCACATTGACAGTATCATGGATGCCTAAGTGGGAGCTTTGTACATGTTGCCTGAATGGGCAGTACAGTGAGGTGGCTTGGCTCAGTCTGGGTTTTGTATGCCCTGATGCACCCCCAGCCATAATACCTCTCAACCGTAATGAATTCCTCGGTAAATACCAGCTTTGGGGGCAAAATATTGGGGCGCCATGAATTTCCGAGTGACCCCTTTAATTTCTGAATTTCCCTGGTGGTTTTTTTTTTTTTTTTTTTGGGACTGTTCCTGATGTAGGGCATGCACAATGATGTCAACACAAGGCAGACAGCCTGTCAGAATCAGTACTTAATTTAACTTTACCAGTCCGCGTATTTTTAACTTTACCAGTCCATAGGTTTATTTGCACACATGACATCTTTCCCCTGGCAGAAAAAAATTGGTAGGACTGGCTGCATTGATGTGTGTGTGTATGTGTGTGTGTGTGTGTGTGTGTGTGTGTGTGTGTGTGTGTGTGTGTGTGTGTGTGTGTGTGTGTGTGTGTGTGTGACTGTTACTTAATTTTAATGTAGGACCAGTCTTTTTCTAATTTTCTCTCGCTGTGATGTGAAGATTTCAAGTGATTTATTATGCTGCTACTTTGGTCTTTTATTTTTGCATTGAAGCATTGTACTGCATTAACTGCACTGCTAGTTCCATCCTATTTTATTAAGGGCTCGAGACTTGCTGTTTCAGTGCTGGCATTTTATGTTGGAATTGGGATTTGTAGTTTGTGATGTTTCAGTCAACATTCCAAGCCGATTGCTTTCATATGCGTGCACTGCATATATATTTTTTAACTTATTGTGCCACACGGTTAATTTTCAGTATGCATAGACAGCCTTTAGTTGGAATGTTACGCACTGCTCTAAAGGTAGTGGTGATTTATCTGAGAATGTTATCTTGATTACTACTGAGGGGGCAACGTTATGGCATTGCCAACTTTTAATCATTATTTTGGGACCTCGTGTATTGCGTTATGTAAATAAATGTAGACCATTTCTATTAACTGTTGAATGGCGCACAGAACACAAAGGAGGCGTTTATATCTTGTTTCAGTACAGCAGTTTTATTCACAGCACGATACCTTTGTAAAATTTCTCGAATTTGTCTCTTTGTAGGTGGGAGGGTGTGTAAGGTAATGTCGATCCGGAAACAGTCTTAATAAGTTCATTGAACAGGTTGGTTGCGTATAAATTGGTAAAGCAGAGGTGATGTTAAAGATGAGTTGATAGTCTGATTATTGCATACTAGAAACCTAGATGTACAGGACTAATGAAATCATAAATACCAAAGAAATTGTTAAAGAACAAAGCACCGTGTATGTGTTCAGCACATTACACCTACTTGTATCTTTCATAGATTTCATGGGGAAGGAATGTTCATATCTTTAGAGAAATAAGATACTCCTGGATGCATTAACGCTGCCTGTTAATTCTGTATTCACATTTAGAACTGTTCTGAATATGTGATTCTGCACATTTGTGGAGCACAGCATGTTAGACAGGGGATAGTGAGTGACCATACAGAGTATAATATTATATGATCTGTGCTACATGTCTGTACTGGAAATATTATTACTACCTCATCTCATTCACAAGGCTTTATGTTCGCCTTATAGGAGTATTTATAGTATATTGATGTCTTTATTCTGTGGAATGGCATTCCTGAAAGTTACATAATGGTGATATTTGCAGGAACTCATTTTAAATCTGATATGAATAGCTTTACAGACATGAAAGTTTTACTGTTTACCTATTATATAGCTCATTTTGTGCCTGACAAGCAAGTAACCCATAATGAGCCCTGTCAGGCCAGACTCTGGGCCATATTTTGGTTGTCTGTTCTTCAGTTTGCTTTTGAAAGTTGGTGTCTCACAATTGCATCGGAGTGGGCGGGGTTACATAACTATGTATGCAAATGCTATACTAATTAGTGTACAGATTTGTACCTATTTTTCTTGGGCCTTTGTCCAGATTTTTGATGTTTCCAGGTTGAGAGGTATGCCACCCATGTTTATGCTGACTGCCACAACAAGATTTATACATACATACATACATACATACATACAAATGTTTCAAGCACGGGCATTAAAGCCCTTCTAGCCTGCCAATATGCCAAAACACTTATTCCCATAATAAATGTCCAGACTGTTCTTAAAAATATCTAAACTAGTACTTGCTTTAATGTAATTAGGTAGTCTGTTCCAGGCATCAGCTACTCTGTCACAGAACCAGTTAGTACACTTCTCATTCCTATAAAGTTTTTACATAGGTTATCTGATGATTCTCTAGTACTTTTTGTTAACCCCAAACATTCCCAGAGGAAGTTGTCCCTAAATGCTCTATATACCTGAATAAGATCTCCTCTAAAATATCTATAAGAGACACTGTACAAGTTCAGATATTTTAGTCTTTCATAATAACTTAGATTTTCACATCCATGGATGCCCTTAGTATATTTCCGCTGTACTCTTTTCTGTTTATTCATGCTTGTTTTCCTTTAGGGTTTCCATATTATTATTCTATACTCAAGTTTGGGTCTAGTGTAATTAACAAACAATAACTTCATTATGTTTGATTTCCTAGACTTTATAAATCTTTTTATACAACCTATAGTTCTATAACTATCATTAGCCAATTGGTTGATATGATTAGAAAAACTCATAACTGAATCTACCCATATACCCAGGTCCTTAAATGAGTCTAAAGTTTCAATCTCTGTGTGCTGTATTAAATATTTACCTTTCAGTTTATGTCTCATAAATCTCATATGCTTAGTTTTTGATGTATTTATCAACATATTATTCTCCTGTGCCCAAATGGTCAATTCAGTCAAATTATTTTGCAGACATGCCTTATCTGTAACACTTGAAATCAGTTTACCCAATTTCAGGTCGTCAGCATATAGACTGTAGAACACCTCAGATGAAAAAGTAAGGTCTGAAAGATACAGTCTAAACAAGTAGGGGCCAAGTACAGAGCCCTGTGGGACACCTTGACTGTAATCAAGGATTTCACCTGTCCAGTTGGTGTGTGATACTTGCCATGTCCTATTTGTAAGCCATGCAGCTATCCATCTTATCAATAGTGCATCAATACCTAGTTGTACTAATTTATTGATTAGTGTTTTGTGCATGACCCGGTCAAGTGCCGAAGTTAAATCTATATAAATCACATCACAGCACAATTTTTCATTCATAGCTGTTATTATATTGTTATAGAACATCATGTTACAGGTGGTAATAGATCTATTTTCAACATATGCATACTGATATATGGTTTCAAGTCCCAACCTATCCAGTTCTGACAATAACTTATCCCGTATTACCTTCTCCATTATTTTTCCACAACATAAAAGTAGACTTAAGGGTTTATATTATTCTGGCTTTGTCCTACTCCCCTTTCCCTTAAATACAGGTTTAATAAGCTCATGTCTCCAATCTTGAGGAATCTCCCCATATTTATATGACCTAGTGAATAATAGATGTAATGGTAGTGTAAGTTCTTGCTTAAGTGTTCTCAGGTCATTGTTACTTATTATGTCTCCTCCCTGTGCTTTGCTTGGATCCAGTTTGCACAGTTCTTTTTCAATAGAATCTAATTTGATTCCCGTATCTGGGGTTTTGGGGTTACCTGGATGTCACTAGGACTACTTACCACACCTTTTGTGGAGCCAAACTGTTTTGCATAAGATTTTGTAAATATACCTCTAATCTGTTGTGTCTGAGAATAAATTTTAGAATCTGCACTATCAATTTGTGTATCTTTACTCCTTCCACATCTTATGTATCTATAAAAACGTTTCCTATTATGCTCAATATCTTTATATAAATTTTCTTCAAATATTTCTTGATCTTTTCTAACACTATGCTCAATCTGTCTGTCCATCTCGTTTATTTCAGTTTTCAAAGTTGTAGTTCGATCTCTCTTCCATTTCTTATATTTTTTGTCTCTCACCTTTATCAGGTATCTTGTTCTTATGGAAATATACCCCACTGATGTTGTGTGCCTAGATCCTGATGTTAAACATTTTTTTTAGCTTTTTGCACTCAAACAATTTCTCTTTCAAAACTTTCCACATTCAATCTGTAGTTTTTCCACTGAACACCTCATTCCATTTAGTTTTATATAGTAACTGTTTTGCTTCCCTATAATCTGTAATTAACCTTCTGTGCATTGGCTTAGATTTCAGTTTGGCAGAATTATCTAGCAACAGATCTCCACTGATTCTAAAGACAACCACAAAGCATGCTATAGCTATGTCAAGAATCTTAATGGCAACACTCAGATCTGCTCTGAGTTACAGCACAATGGCACTAAATATACAGAACCAACTGATATTGCCAACATACTGGCAGATAGGTTCAGTGCTAACTTTACCGCCCTCTCACCCCATAAAGGGCCCATCTCTATACTGGAAGAATGCAAAGTTCCTGTAATCATGTCTGCACAGGTAAAAAACACACTCTCCAAAGCCAAGAACACAGCATCCATGGCACCTGATAACATCCCAGGCTGCATTTTACATGAACTACAGAATGAACTGGCACCCCACCTAAGTACCATGTTCAATCATAGCCTCACCTCAGGCTTTGTGCCCACTGAATGGCACACAGCAATGGTTATCCCACTCCATAAAGGGGGAGCCACCACAGACCCCAGGAACTACCGTCCCATTAGCCTGATGAGCCTGGCCTGCAAGGCTATGGAACATATTATCATGGAACTTATAAACAATGACACTGGTAATCTCCAAACTCTGGACTGTAAAAAGCAGATCATGTCTCCTAAACCTGATAGACTTCTTTGAAGCAGTTACCAAAGCCGTAGATGAGGATAATGTAGTTCACACAGCCTATCTAGATCTCATCAAGGGTTTCAACACCATCCCCCACTCTGGAATTATAGATAAACTCACTAAACTAGGCATAAATCCCTATGTCACAAGATGGGTTGCCAAATGGCTCACTGACAGAACCCACACTGTGAAAGTAGCAGACTCTAGATCCAACTTCAGACCAGTGACAAGTGGAGTACTGCAGGGTTCAGTCCTGGGTCCTCTCTTGTTTGGTATCTACTTCTCTGAAGTACAGGCTATCACAGAAGGTCGGTCTTTGGCTAACACAGTTCGCAGATGACTGCAAACTAGGAGCCATAATCAGAACTCCTAACGATCTGGACATCCTACAAAAGGGCCTCACTGAGACAGATGCCTGGTGTCAAAGCCATGGCCTCAAGGTCAATGCTGAAAAGTGCATTTTCATACCTTTTGGTAAAAACCTCTGTATGCATAAACTACCACATAGGCAGTAGTCTACTTAACACCAAAAGTGTGATAAGAGACCTTGGGACACAGGTGGACAGTAGTCTCTCCTTTGATAATCACATCGCCACAGTAGTCAGGAAATCCTTCTATGTGGCACACCTCATCGCAAAAGGTTTCTCATCCAGGAAAAAAGAGTCTATATTATATCATGGAATGCTTAAAAAAGCAAACGCTGATTGATCGACCTAATTTATGTGAAAACTTACAATCTCGAACTGTCAGATCAGCATTTTTTTTCCCAGGAAAAAAATCGCTGATCCAAAACACATACACACAACACAAGCACACCAAACAAACAGAAATCCACACACTTACACCTAAAATCTGATACCTAACCCTACACTAAACTAAGCACACACCATTAACTACCCACTTACCTTAACCCAAACCCTAACCCTAAGGTCTGTCACTATTGCACACTCACCTCACCCGGTCCCTAACCCTAACTCACTTAAATCTGCCCTAACCCTCATGTCCACTCAATCGCACACACACCTAACCCGAGCTCTAACCCTAACTCACCTAAATCACCCTAACACTCACATCCACACAATTACACACTTACCTGAATCCAACTGGTAACTTTCCACCATAACACTGAAAATACCGAAGCAACAGAAACGGACAACCAAATTCTTTCCCTTGGAAAAAATTCGAGTTTCTGCTGCTTCGATATTTTGCAGTTTCACGAAAATAAGTTCGATCAACCAGCGTTCACTTTTTTAAGCGTTCGAGGATATAATATAGACCCAGAAAAAAGAGGTCATTGTTCCGCACTACTCATCACTCATTAGACCCATTATAGAGTACAGCTCTCCTTTTGGTATGTACCTCACAAGACATATACAACAACTGGAAAGGCCGCAGAAATACCTCACAAAGAGTATTACGCAGACCATCTCAAAAAACTCCAGCTTCACTCTGTCGCGTATCGCCTACTCAGAGGCGATCTCTGCCTAACATACAAAGCTATGTCAAACCAAGAGCTGTTGGACATACTCCACTTAAAGAAATCCCAATCCTTCTGAGCTACATGGTCTAGGGACCTAAACCTTGTCACCACAATAAACAGAACATGCTGTAGGGATAGATTCCTGTCCCAGAGACTTCCCATACTCTGGAACAAACTACCTAGCTATATCAAACAAAGCTCCTCATTAGCACTCTTCAAGAAAAATCTTGATGATTGGATGGGAGATAGGAAATTCACCCCCGGGATCACGTCTGTGGCTCTGCTTGACAGGGGCACAGGAAAATAATTTTCTTGGGTGGCAAAAGCCAGGGTACCATTTGGCTAGGCTTATATAGGCCCTAGGACCAATACCCTAGTACTTGCCTATGAACCTATGAACCTATGAACAAATTAACCTTTATGACACCATGATCACTGCACATCAATGGTGGTAAAACTTGATTTGAAATTACAGTAATTTCTCTGGGAACACAAACAATATCTAGTATATTCCGTCCCCTGGTAGGTTTTTTTACAATCTGAAGTATTTGTTGTTCCTAAATATACTCTGTGAATAATTTCTTTACTAACATTGTTGAATCAATATTATTCTAGTCTGTTTCTGGTAAATTTAAGTCCCCAGCTAATATTATTCTTCCCTCCTGTGTTTCATGTAAGAAATGTATGAATTCTTCTAGGTCATCTTCACTTGACTTTGGTGGTCTGTGCACTCCAACAATGGTTATATGTTCCAGGGTTGTCTATGGCAATAGTAGGGCATAAGGGCATGCTGTCAAATGTGTATGGCATGTACAGACTGGTATGTCAGCTGGTGTATACACAAGTGTCCGAGAATCAAACCCTGGGAACATAGCATCTGTACACAGGATATTTGTAGATATGTCAACTTCATCCCCACACCTTGTAGATATAAGTTCAGCGAGCCCAGGTGACACATGTAAAGGGTAGCAAACCTTATCATAAAGTATGAATGCATAATTACTCGGACTGACCCCATTGTCCATGTTAGACTGTTATAGACATATGCAGCTAGGGAACAATGCACGTATACCGCCGTACCTTGCTGACGTTAAATTTCTGCTGTGCTGCCATGCCATCTTGTGCTGCTGTATTGCCGCCATGTGCCCATAATGTATTCCCTCATACTCCTGGAATGGAAATGCATAGAGGTCCATGAGACACATGTCATCCTGTAACACTACAACCAGTACAACATCATAGAACATAAGGTGCACAAATGGCGCACAGAAACAGCACCGCACCATAAAGGATAAATGTGGAACTGCTCACAGTAAAACGAGCACAAGTAAAAGTAATGATAAATCTAAGAGCAGTCCACAAACCAGGCAGAAAATAAACAGATACTAGCATGAAAATACGTATTTTATTCAAATTGGTAAGTGCTTTCACTAATAGCTTCATCAGACCATAAAAACAGAATGGTCATAAAACATTTAAATACATGGAGCAACCAATCGAAATTCATTAAGCGATTATATCACAGCCAAGCTGAGCCCACTCTAATCATCCTGAAAACAAATATAAATGCAAAGTGAATAGCATGCATATCAAAAAGCAGTAAAATGCATGTTAAACATATCTAAAAATAAAAAATACTAGAATAAATATATATCTACTTACTATAAAAATGAACTATAAATACACATATATGAATGGATATGCATACTTCATCTTGAGTGATAAACATGTTTCTTAGGCCATATCAAAAATAATCTATTGAGAAACTTCATCTATCTTATATTGGAGTAAGAGACTTCTCAAAATTCATATAAAATTCATATAAAATAAAATAAACAGTGATAAAAGAACAGGGTGTTTAATGCATGTGTCCCTGTGCATTAAAAATAAAAAAAAAAAAATATATATATATATATATATATATATATATATATATATATATATATATATATATGCACACAATTCATTAAATATAAACTGAAAAATAAAATCAATACTATCACTGTTACTTTATGTGGTGCCAAAATATCATTAGTAGGCAATTAAAGATCAAAGACAAATATCCTTTTTGACAAATTAAGACATATATACAAATACAAAATGTATATGCAAACAAATATACAAAATGCAAAAATGTAAAATTAAATCATATATGCCAGTACTGTCACCACTGATCTATGCAAACCCAGAGTTCAATAGTCAAAAATCAATAGCATGCATCCATCTAAACAAATATAACTAGAAAGCATATACAAAATACAAGAAGCATAAGGGTGTATATAACGTCAACCTCAATTAATATTGTACAGCTACGGCCAGCTTCCTTTGTATCAAGGTTGGTTTAATAGATGCCTTCTCATTCAGGCCCCTCCCTCTATTGGCTCTCAGCCTCAAGATCCATCTGACCTCTTTGCTCTCAGAACTAGTTCAAAATGATGTGAAGATTACTGATCCTACAGACATTGCCAACATACTGGCTGACAGGTTCAGTGCAAACTTCTCCCCTCCCTCCCCCCCAAAAGGAGAGATATCTATACCAAGCGATTGCAGCCCCCCAAACATCTCCAACGCCCAAGTGAGAACTGCTCTCTCCAAAGCAAAAAACACAGCATCCATGGGACCTGATGGTGTCCCCGGCTGTGTGCTCCACGAACTCAACGAGGAATTAAACCCACAGCTAGGACAGCTGTTTAATCATAGTCTTACCTCTGGATACGTACTAGGGGTGGCGCACTGCAACTGTGGTCCCACTTCACAAAGGCGGTGCCTCCACCGACCCTGGAAATTACAGGCCCATTAGCTTGACAAGCCTTATCTGCAAAGCCATGGAGAGGATCATAATGGACCTCATAAATAAAGACATAGGAATTTGCAGACTTTGGATCCATCCCAGTTTGGCTTTGTCAAAGGCAGATCATGCCTTCTAAACTTGGTTGACTTTTGAAACAGTCACCAAAGCCATTGATGAGGAAAGGCAGTCCATACAGCCTACCTCGATCTGGCGAAGGCCTTGATACAATACCCCACTCGGGTATCATTGAAAAACTCATCAGCTTAAATGTTAACCCATACATCACAAGATGGGTTGCAAACTAGCTGAGTGACAGAACCCACAGGGTCAGAGTTGCTGGCGCCATGTCAGACTCAAAGCCTGTCACAAGTGGTGTACCACAGGGCTCAGTCCTGGGCCCACTCTTGTTTGGCATCTACTTTTCCAAAGTACAAGCAAACACAGGAGGGTTATGGCTGACAAAGTTTGCAGATGACTGCAAACTGGGCACCATAGTAGAAAACACATCTGACACAGATATCCTTCATAAGGGTCTCACAGAAATGGATAACTGGTGCCAGAGCCATGGCCTAAAGTTAAATGCCAAAAAATGCATAGTCATACCCTTCGGAAAAAACAAGGTTACCCCTAGCTACCAAATAGGTGGCAATCCACTGAGCACAGAAGAAGTTATCAGGGACCTGGGGACCCAGGTTGATAGTAGTCTGTCATTCGACACCCATGTAGCTAAAGTAGTTAGGAAGACCTTCTACATTGCCCACCTTATCATGAAGGGATTCTCATCTAGATCAAGGGAGGTCATAGTCTCCCTATACTCATCACTCATCAGACCAATGATTGAGTACAATGCCCCATTCGGAATGTATCTGACCCAACACCTGCAGCAGCTGGAGAGGCCACAAAAGTTCCTCACCAAAAGGATAAAGTGTCTCAAACATCTGTCCTATGCTGCCCGACTGAAAGAACTCCAGCTCTATTCAGTCGCTTGCTCAGAGGTGACCTTTGCCTAACATACAAGGCCATGTCAAACCCAGATTTGATGAATATGCTTCACCTCAAAAAATCTAGATCCATCAGAGCCACAAGGGTGGGAGACTTAAACCTCGACACGGCTATTAATAGGATGTGCTGGAGGGATAGATTCATCACCCAAAGACTCCCTATGCTGTGGAATAAAATCCCGGTATATGTGAGGCAGAGCACCTCGCTGGCCTTGTTCAAGAGAAATCTTGACCAATGGATGGGAGATCGCAGATATACCCCAGGGATTACCTCAGTGTCACTGCTCAACAGAGGCACAGCAAAATAATGGGTATAGTTCCCCATACTAAAGGGGTGGCGTAAGCCACAAAACTATGGGCTAGGCTTGTAAATGCCCTCGGGCAGATAGCCTAGTATGAACCTATGAACCTATGAACCTATGTCTCCCTTAAGTACAGTTGAAATCACCCCCTCAATAACCATAAACTTGAAGTGGTGGTCATTACCAGCAGTAATCACATGTTTCGATAGGGCACTCTTGTTATACTTTATCCTAATGCTATACATATGCTCCCTCATCCTTTCTCAGAGTGTCTGGTTGGTCTTACCAACATAAAATGATCTATAGAGTTCACATACAGCAAGGCAGACAACATTACGTGTTCTACAATTTGCATGCACCCTAAATTCAAGCCTCTGGCTGGAATCTGGATGTATAAAGATACCAGTGGTATCTATATAACTGCAGAAATTGCAGTTACCACATGGATTAGTACCTGCCTCTCCATCAAAACTTTTATCACTTCTTTTATTATGACAAAGTAACCTTTTTAAATTGTATTTATTCTTAAATAAAAAGGTTGGTTCATCACCAACAATATTCCTAACCTGTGGAACTGTGGTTAAGACCTGCCAATTCTTCCTGATAATATCTGAAATTGGTTTGATGTCTGTGGTAAAGTACATGGGTATTTTCAACTTGTTGGAATATGGTATTCTAACATGTCGACTATCTGTACCAAGGTGTGGCGAAAAATAGGGTTTCGCCCTATCTTTCCTCAGCTCATTCAGGTCCACTAGGCTGCTCTAACTCTTGCTGACTATAGCCTCTGTCAATGCAGCAGGGTATTTTATTTTATTTTATTTTACATTTGATGACCGGGAAAGTCCAACTGGACACAGGTCCATTTTCAGCGGAGGCCCGGGGAGAAAAGCTCCACTTAAAACAATTGCTAAACAGTTACATTTATAAAAAACAGCCCTGTATACTTAATAGACACTTATAAAATAATATCTAACATTGCTTCAACATGCTTATGTACATCACATAGCTGTGTTTTTAAGGCAAACAACTAGCATATAGGAATGTATTTAGTAATTAGTTACAGACATATAACTTACTACCATTGAAATAAAGCATTTTTAGGAAAGAAAAGAAATCTAGAGGATAGGCAGTACTGAGTCATCCATGACAGTATCCTTGTATGACTGCAATATAGTGGATTAGCCTGGGGAGTCACATGGGTACAGCCAGTTGCTAAAATAGTGGGTTTTGAGTAGTTTCCTAAATTGTGGGGCAGAGCTTGTAGAAATTATGTGATTTGGAAGTGAATTCCAGATTTTTGCTATTGTAGAAGCAAAGAGAGTTTTACCAGCTTCATTTTTATGTTTGATGACATTTATGAGATTTTGGTTTGTTGATCTTAAGACTCGGGTAGTGGTGTAGAGTTGTATTAGATTTTGTAGTATGTGGGGTTTTGTCAGGGAGGTAGTACAGTTTGTGGGCTGTGGAGAGCTGTACAGTAAGAAGTAGATGGGGGAACTCAAGCCATTTGAGCTGTTTGATGGAACGACAGTGATGGTCCCCATTAGAGGCGCCTGTAGCAAACCTGGCAATCTTGTTATAGCAAGCTGTCATTTTGTTTTGTTCGCTGTGGCGAAGATTCATCAGGATTGGAGAGGCATACAGTAGAGTGGATAGTAGGTGAGTTCTAGCAATAGTGGCTTTGGTATGGTTGGTCATGAATTGCCTGTTCCTATACAATAGACCAAGCTTTTTGTGCACTTTTTTGATTGTTTGGGCTATGTGTATGTCAAATTTAAGTTTGTTATCAATTACTACTCCTAAGAGTTTGGTGTGTGATGTAGGGGTGATTAGGGTATTATCCTTGGAGTTTATGTTGAAAACATTGTTTAGTGCAGAAGATCTACCAGGAGTGAAGAGAATTAGGTTTGTTTTTTTGGGATTGAGTAGAAGTTTAATGCTAGAAAACCATGCTTCAGCCAATGTAAAGTTGTGTTGTGTTATTGTTTGTAGTTTTCTTAAGGTTGGGGCGGCACATATGATAGCAGTGTCATCAGCATATTAAACTACAGAGGCAGAGGTTTGTAAACATGGAGAATAGTAAAGGACCATGAATCAAACCTTGAGGGACACCTATGGATACTGGTAGGAGGGAGGATCGTGTGTCCTGCCACAGAACTGCTTTTTGTCGGCCTGATAAATAGCTGTTGAACCAAGATATAATGGGGGAGGTAAGGTTAAGGGTAGATAGAGTTTTGAGCAGCAAACTGTGGTTGACCATATCAAATGCTTTTGATAAGTCTAAGAATACAGAGGATACAAACTGTCCGTTGTTTCTATGGGTGTTGACTATGTTGGTGTAAGAGAGTAGGGCTGCTGTGGTACTATGGCATGGTCGAAAGCCATGTTGAGATGATGATATAAGGTTATTTTGTAGGAAATATTGCATTAGTTGTGAATGTACTACTCTTTCTAGTATTTTTGATAATGGTGATAAAATTGCGATTGGGCGGTAGTTGGTGAGCTCTAGGGAGTTGCCGCCTTTGTGGAGTGGGATAATATGGGATATTTACCACAGGTTAGGTACTTTACATTCAGATATGGATCTATTTATGAGGATAGATATGGGATAAGATATGGTTTCAGCTGAGAGTTGAAGGAAATCTGCAGGAAGTTTGTCAGCTGCCAGTGTGGTGGGTTTTAGCCTTTTGAGGAGTTTAGTAATAAATTTTGTGGGCGCTGGAGAGAATGAAAAGTTAGAGAGATTATTTTGCTTAATAGGGGTAGAAAGGGTGGGAGAAGATGTGGGGTTGGTGGTGCTATTTAGGGTATTAGATAGGGCTAGGACTGTTTCTGTGAAGAATCTGTTGAATTGGGTGGGGATGTCCTCATTACTGGATGGTACTATGGGTGTGGGAGTGCTGGTTTTACCTGGGTGAAGTAATTTATTTATCGAGGTCAAGAATTTCTGAGGGCAGTGGGCATGTTTTTCTTGTAAGGTTTTGTAATAATTAGTTTTTATCATTTTTTATGAGTTTTTTGGCCTTGTTCCGGAGAGCTAGGTAGATTTGTTTTGTGGTAGTGGTTTTCTGTTTATGATATTGGTGCCAGGCGCTATCTCTGTCCTTCATATGGTTTTAGTTTCTTTTGTTAGCCAAGGGGCATAGTTAGTTTTAACTCTGATGGTTTGGGATGGTGCATGATGGTTTAGGATTTTGAGAAAGGTTGAGTTAAAGTAGTCTACTGCTTCTTCTAGTGATAGGTGTTTTAGGGGAGACCAGTCACAGTGTTTTAGTTCATTGTTTAGGTCCTTGGCTTTTAAGTTCTTTTTGTTGCGAACTATTCTAAGGATGGGTTGGTGACATTGTTGGGATTTATCCCTAATAAGGTAGGTTGGCTGGTGATTGCTAAACTTGTCTGGAAGGCAGCCTGATTGGTGCACTAAGGTGTGGTCAGATAGAAGTATCCAGTCTTAGATGGATTGTCATTTGGTATTTTTATCTACTCTTGTGGGGGTGTCTTTGATTTGGGTAAAGCCATGAAGATTAATATGGGTAGTGGGGTTGTATTTGGCACAGTCAGTCCAGTCAATGTTAAAATCTCCTAAGAGTATGGTCTCATGTGGATGGGCAGTAGACAGCCAATGCAATAGGTTTTCCATAGTGTCAATGTTGTTTCCAGGTGGGATGTACACACCGGCTATTACTATGTGCTTGCAAGAGTTTAGTTTTAATTTAGCTAGGATGAGTTCTATACCGTTGATGTCTAGAGAGCTGAAGTTAAGCTGTTCCACTGTGAGATTATTTTGAAACAGAATAGCTACACCTCCTCCTTTTTTTCCTTGCCTATCTTTCCATATAATACCGTAGCCAGGGGGTGTGATTTCATTATCATGATGGTCTGGTCTAAAACAGGTTTCTGTTAGTATGGCTAAATCTGGTTTATATAGAGCCAGAATGGCATGGAGGTCTTGAACTTTGGTGAGTATGCTTAATGTTTAAGAGAAAAAGGGAAGATGTTGGCCTGCTATATAGAGGGTTTGGATGGTTAAGGTTTGTATGGAATGAAGAATTTGGTCCTGGATTGAGGTGTATATCTCCACAACAAGTGAGTTTCTGAGTTAGATATAGGTAGAGTTTAAATAGTTTTTGCAATATTTTATATTGTTTCTGGGATAAGTGGGGGTTGATTTTGTTTGTTGGTTTATTATTGGTGTAGGAGAATTGATGGCTTTGGGTAAGGTCGGATGGTGATATGGGGAACTGTTTCAGTTGAGGTGAATTAGCTATGGTTTCAGTTTGCCAATGAGTTGGATAGGTGTGATGAAGTTGTGTGTGGTAGGATGTAAGGCTGGATAGTAAAGGAAGAACAAGCATGATTAATGTGTAGAATGCTACCTTTATTTCTAGGAGAGTCATTTTATTGATTTGCTATGTCTAGATTTGTGCTATCTTTAGAAATGGGAAGGTAGTGGTGAGTGTAAGTAGGGGCTGTTGACTAAGTGTTAGATAAGCACTTAAGGGAGTTGGTGCCAAGTTGTGGTATGTTAAGGTTGAGTGGGGGAGTAATTGTACATTTGATTGATTGAGTGTGTGAATGGGGGGAGTGGTTAGCTGCTATAAGGTTAATTGAAATAGGGGTGTGCGGGAATCAGGGTAGGGTAGGTGAGCGAAGTGAGCGCAGCGAATGGAGGGGGGCAGAAATTAGGAGCACCAGCAGTTCTGTAAAACAATCAGCTACTAGAGCTCTATGCAATAGAGTTTGCTGGTTAACAATTTACTTTCATGGAAAAGCTATTTTACTCCTGACTTAATGCTATTTAGTTTACTCAGAAAGAGACATTGTGCCTACATCTATGTGGAGGGAAAGAACATAGGAAGTCTGGAGTTAGACAATGGAGGAAAGTGGGGGAGCTTAGGCAGGTCAGGGGGTAGAAGGTCTGAAGTGGCGAAGCTATAGTCTAGGTGAGAGAGGATGAAAGTGAGAGAACAGTTTGGGGAAGGAGGTGGAGGTAGGGGGAGAGATACAGTGGTAAATAGGAAGGTAAGGAAGAAAGTTAGGCAAGTGAGAGGAGAGATATAGTAGAAGATAGGAGGGTAAGGAAGAGAGCTGGGGTAAAGAGAGGTCAGAGGGATAGGGAGATGGTTGTCTAGTCAAAAGGCTGATTAACATTCACCTGTGGGGTGGGGGTGCACAGGAATGATATTGAGCTGACCAGTAGCAGTACTCAATGGGACACAAGAGTAGTGCAATACAGTTAGGAGTGTGTCTTATTAACACAGAACATATGTTCAATTACTGTTGCTGTAGAGGGATTTCTTGAATTGAGCAGTATTCTGGATAGGACTGATCTTCAGGAGTTGGCTGGGGTTATACAAGCCTGATAGCTTTAGGAGTCAGGGACCTGTAAAACATATAGAGAGGAGACCCAGGTTAGAGCAGGACAGCAGGATTAGTGGGGAGAGATATTAGACTTACAGTAGTGAATAACAGTGCTAAAAGTAGTACATACAGCTGGAAAGTGGGAGGATGGGACAGGAAATGGAAGAATTACTCAGTAGGAGAGAATATAAGGAGGTGAAAGTGGGGAGAGTAGGAGAGCGTTAATTGGCTGTGTAAAGATAGTCAGAAGACTGATAGAAGGTAGAAGGAGTGTAAATAAATTGGATAGGGAGAACAGCAGATGCACAACTGTAGTTAATACAGGAAACAAAAACAGATGACTGCAAGATACAACATGCTAGCAACAACACATTTCTTAAGTTTGCAAGACTAGTAAGGGGGTGTCTATTACTAGGACAAATTACACCAGCATCAACTATGTACCACGGTGCACTGGTGGAGTGTGTAATAGCTTACTCAGAGTTTAAAATCTAGTAAATCTAGTACATTGTATCTAGTTAGATATCTGGTTACCCTTAGTACATTTGGTTAAATGCAGTTTACAGTATCAATGCAGTATACAATATCTAGTAACACACTTATGTTTGGAAAAATTGCAGTAATAACAACTGTAAGCATTCAGTGATATAAGTAGTAAGGCAGGAATGAACCAATATCTATTAGCACACTTTACTTAAGAAAAAATGCAGTGATAATAATTATAAGCAGTCAGTGCTAGAAGTAGCAAGGCAGGAGCGAACCAAGCTTTTGCATAAAATATCTATAACCATACTGTATAATACTAGTAATAAGCAGTTGTTGAGGATTATACAGTTTAAATCAATAGGAGGCCATCAGGGCATATGTAGCAGAGCGGAAAATAAATAATTGTTTGACTACCTGAATGTGATTGCTTTAGTTCTGTCTGTTTAAGACCCTGTTGTAATTATATTGGCATCTAGGCTGAGATTGTGGTTACTGGTCTAGCGACTGTTGAATGGCTACATATAGTAAGGAAATAGCAAGATTCACCCATAATCCCACTGTCCTAGACTATCAACCATTGTGTAACCATGTGTAAATTAGGGATTATTCTAGTATCCCATAGAACAGCTTGGAACAGCCACTGGCAGTATAACAAGCCCAGCATACATCCAGATAATTAGAAAGTGCGTGATAGCAGGGCAGATGATGCTATCATAGTGAAGCTGTGCATTTAAAGCCCCCCAAAAATACCTACATGACTAAATACTAGTATTCCTATAGCATTTCTTCCTGTATACACCTGTGTTAATCATTCCACTTCCAAGTCTCTGTACAAATACATCTAAGTACTCTATTATCAACTGTGAATAATTCATGGTAAATTTTAGATAGTCAAGCCTCTCATTCAAGACTAAGAATTCACTCAAACCCTCAGTAGTACCTCTTCACACCAGAAAGAGGTCATTGACAAAATGTCAATAGAAACTCACATATCTAGAATATAAATCCATCTTAAATAGAACCTCTTCTTCCCACAGTGCCATAAATATGTTGGCGTAGCTATTGGCACAAGAAGTGCCCATAGCCATGCCATCACGTTGTAAACAGATTTCATTATCAAATGCAAAAGCATTATTCTGTAATATGGTTTTCAGGAACAGACTGATGAGATCAATCTCTTTATGGTTAAACTCACTGTGTGTGTATAGATACATCTGTACTGACATTACCCCTACATCATTGGGTATTATGGTAAAGAGGGATTGTACGTCTAGCGTGACAAAATAAAAATCAGAGTCTAAGACCACTGAATTACTATATTGATATAAATCTATCAGGAAGTGTTTGGTGTCTTTAAGAATACAGGCATTTCTGTCCAATATGGGTCTTAGCCATTTTTCCACAAAGAGGGAGAAGGGCTCAGTAAGCCATCCCTTCCAGCCACAATGGGCCTCATTGAGAGGTTTTGTCCATGTTTATGGACTTTAGGCAGCCCTTGTATGGAGGGCAACAAAGGACAGTCAACTTTTAAAAGTCTATACAAATTGATATCTATTGTGTCATTCTTTAATAAATCTTCCAACATAAAAGAGACCCTTTCATGCAAACAGTGTACCTTCTGTAAATCAGTATAACAATAGAACTGTTCATCACTTAACATTCTGTTCATGCTCTCTTTGTAATCACATCTACTCATAATGACAATGGGCCCTCTTTTGTCTGCAGGTCTGATGGTAAACAAATCATATATTTGTAAACTCATAAGAGCACATTGCTCTCTATAGTTTAGATTGTATTTTATTCTGCTACTCCTTCCATGTATACGTCTACTATCATAAAACCCATACAAGTCATCCTCTACCACCTTGTTAAATGCCTCAACCAGTTGATGGAGGTTGGGCATGTATAAACTGGGTTTCCTAAACATATTCAAATTATCATAAGAAACATTAGCAAACTCTAGATTAAGCATCACATTTCTGCAGTAACATTTAATGTCCAACATGGTTTCTGTCATATCACTACATTTAGTGCGAATAAAAGTTACTCCCTTATTCTGAACACTCAGTTCATCAGTATTCAAAACACGTCTGGAAAACTTACAGACTAAGGCACCCCCACTAGGCTCCACATCTTCTTCAGGGACTGATTGGGTTGTCCTTCTGTTGATAACTTCCTTTTCTGCCTTCCCGACTCTGAGATGGTGTCCTTATAGGCCACTTCTCTATATTTATCGGAAGTGGAAAATGGGGAAAGGCAACAGTAGCAGAAGATGTGGATACATTGATACTAATGTTTGAAGGCTTTTGGGCCATACATCACCCAGATGTATCGTACCTTGTCCATCCACTGGGTTATTGACATTAGTACAAATCAAGCTAGAGTCTGTAACAATATCTATCGGCTGAATGGGTGCACTTGCTACAGCAGAAGACGTTTGTACACTCATAAATGAAGCAACCATTCCCCCTTCCCTCTGGGAAGCATACATCCCATCACCAGCAACAGTATTACCAGAAATATTACTGAGAGCAAGGAGGTCATATGGATCTTGAGGCTGAGAGCTGATAGAGGGAGGGGCCTGAATGAGAGGGCATCTGTTAAACCAACCTTGAAACAAAGGATGCTATCCGTAGCTATACAATATTAATTGAGGTTGACGTTATATAAACCCTTACGCTTCTTGCATTTTGTATATGCATTCTAGTTATATTTGTTTAGATGGATGCATGCTATTGAGTTTTGACTATTGAACTCCAGGCTTGCATAGGTCAGTTGTGACAGTATTGGCATATATGTCTTAATTTTACATTTTTACATTTTGTATATTTGTTTGCATATACATTTTGTATTTGTATATATGTTTTAATTTGTCAAAAAGGATATTTGCCTTTGATCTTTAATTGCTTATTAATGAGACTTTGGCGCCACATAAAGTAACAGTGATAGTACTGATTTTATGTTTTTCAGTTTATATTTAATGAATTGCGTGTGTGTGTGTGTGTGTGTGTGTGTGTGTGTGTGTGTGTGTGTGTGTGTGTGTGTGTGTGTGTGTGTGTGTGTGTGTGTGTGTGTGTGTGTGTGTGTGTGTGTGTGTGTATATATATATATATATATATATATATATATATATATATATATATATATACCCCAAGACCCCCACCATACCCCAAGATTCTCACTACACCTTTATAAACATACTGGAAAATATTAAGATATAACCAAACACCCTAATACTTGGTGATTTTAACTACCCTGCCATTAACTGGGAAAACTACTCATGTCCCAACACCTTTATGCAACGGTTCTTGGAATTCATAAATTCCAACGCCCTGGATCAACTAATCCATAGCCCCACCAGGGGCTCCAATATCCTAGACCTGGTCATTACCAACATGGGAAATCAATGCTCCATACCTATGGTCACCCCCTCGTTAGTCAGGTCTGACCATAAGCTAATCACCCTTAACATCCACATCCCACCCCCACCCCCCAGTAAAGAAACCACCATAAAAAACTTCTCCAAAGCCAACTTCATGCTACTCAAGTCAGAAGTGACAAACTTCATGACACCCATGCAGATGGGAACTGAAAGTTCAACTGCTGAATCCTACACTAAGGCACTGTACGAGCACATCCACTCATGCATGAATCGTGCTATCCCAAATAGAACCAAAATGCTCTCATCCAAAAACAGGAAGCCAATCTGGTGGTCCCCTGCCATAAACAAACTTTACAACAAAAGGAAGAAACTTTTGCAGAAAAGAGGAAAATCCCAGGATGCAAAAAACTCCCTTACTAGCCTCAGTAAGAAACTGAGATGCCTCATAAAATCCTCCAAAGCTAGTTACGAAAATAAAATTGCCAAAAATTCCAAAGACAACCACAAAGCATTCTATAATTATGTCAAGAATCTAAATGGCAATGCTCATATCTGCTCTGAGCTAAAACAGAATGGCATTAAATATACCGATCTGAAGGATATTGCCAATATCCTGGCAGATCGATTCAGTGCCAACTTCACCCCCCCCGACCCCCTAAATGGCCCATCTCAATACCGGAAGATTGCCAAATTCCAGTAATAACGGCCACACAGGTACAAAACACACTCTCTAAAGCCAAGAATACAGCATCCATGGGACCAGATGACATCCCGGGCTGTGTACTACATGAACTACAATATGAACTGGCACCTCACCTAAGTGTCATGTTTAATCATAGCCTCACCTCAAGTTTTGTGCCCACTGAGTGGCGCAGAGCTACAGTTATCCCAATCCACAAGGGGGGATCCACCTTGGATCCCGGAAACTACTGTCCCATCAGTCTGACAAGCCTTATCTGCAAGGCCATGGAGCGTATTATCATGGAACTTATAAACAAAGACATTGGCAACCTTCAAACACTGGACTCCACCCAGTTTGGGTTTGTGAAGGGCTGATCTTGTCTCCTGAACCTGATTGACTTCTTTGAATCAGTCTCCAGAGCCATGGACAAGGGTAAGGTGGTCCACACAGCCTATCTAGACCTTGCCAAGGCCTTTGACACCATCCCCACTCTGGAATCATAGATAAACTTACTAAGTTGGGCATTAATCCCTATGTCACCCAATGGGTTGCTAAATGGCTTACTGATAGAACCCACACTGTAAAAGTAGCTGACTCCAAATCCAGCTCCAGACAAGTGACAAGTGGAGTACCTCAGGGTTCAGTCCTGGGGCCGCTCTTGTTTGGCATATACTTCTCTGAAGTACAGGTCAACACTAAGGGACTCTGGCTAACAAAGTTTGCAGATGACTGCAAACTGGGAGCCATTATTGAATCCCCAAATGATGTGGATACTCTACAAAAGGGCCTTACAGAAACAGATGCTTGGTGCCAGAGCCATGGGCTCAAGCTCAATGCCAAGAAATGTATTGTTATCCCTTTGGGAAAAAACATGTATCCATGAATTACCATATAGGTGGCAGTACACTAAACACAGAAAGTGTGATAAGAGACTTAGGGACACAGGTGGACAGTGGTCTCACCTTCGATAACCACATCGCCACAACAGTCAGGAAATCCTTCTATGTGGCACACCTCATCACGAAGGGCTTTTCATCCAGAAAAAGGAGGTCATTGTCCCACTGTACTCATCCCTCATTAGACCCATTATAGAATACAACGCCCCATTTGGTATGTACCTCTCAAGACATCTGCAACAACTGGAAAGGCCTCAGAAATACCTCACTAAAAGAATCACAGGCCTAAAGCAGATGCCCCACGCTGACCACCTTAAAAACTCCAGCTATACTCTGTCGCATATCGCCTACTCAGAGGCGATCTCTGCTTAACATACAAGGCCATGTCAAACCCAGAGCTGTTGGACATGCTACACTTAAAGAAATCCCAATCCCTCAGAGCTACACGCCCAGGGATCTAAACCTTGTCATCACAATAAACAAAACATGCTGGAGGGATAGGTTCCTGACCCAGAGACTCCCCAGACTCTGGAATAGATTGCCCATACATGTCAAGCAGAGTGCCTCTTTGGACCTCTTCAAGAGGAACCTTGACGATTGGATGGGAGAAAGGAAATTCACCCCATGGATCACGTCAGTCGCCCTGCTAGACAGGGGTCCAGGAAAGTAAATAATGTGGGAAGAAATAGCCAGGGAATTGTTATGGCTAGGCTTGTATAGGCCCTAGGGCTGATAGCCTAGTACCAACCTATGAACCTATGAATCTGTATATATATATATATATATATATATATATATATATATATATATATATATATATATGTATATATATATATTTTTAATGCATAGGGACACATGCATTAAACACCCTGTTCTTTTATCACTCCCCGGGATTCATGAAGCTCGGCGCAAGGACGCCGTTAGCCTTGCACCGACCATGTGGCGTACAGATGGCACAGCAGCACCATGTGCATATTAATGAAGGCATGCTGCCGCAATGTCCACGTGCATAGGAAATGTGAGCGAATGCAGGTGGCATGTCTAAGCGCAGAACGGAGGCATGAACATATCGGCTACAGACGTGCAACCTAAAATGCTGACTAGTACAGCCTGCTTCTAATAATAATCACTCCTGTCAGTGTCCGTGAATACTGAAATGTATGCAAAGCATACAAGACAGTTTTGCGAACACCAAAATAAAAAATAAACATAAAGTTACGTAGCTGAATATTGAGTCCCCGTCCCTCGAACAAATGACATTTAAAACCTATGCCTGTATTCCATTGTAGTGTTGATTGTTATACCAAGTGGAAGCGAAACACAGCATATTAGCATGCCACTGCCCTTTGCTAAGCCTAGCCCAATGGTTAGGGTTACCACCTGTCCCACTTTGTGAGGGACAGTCCCTCTCTGGGCAGTTGTGTCCTTACCAAAACTATTAAAAATGTTAAATGTCCTGCGATTGTAGGGCATAATTATGTAACATATTTTATGTAATAGTTCCATAAAATAGTTAATTGTGCATCTAAACTACCTAAATGTCACAAGAAACAGAATAAGCAACTAAACCGCTAAAAGAATAAGCTGTCACTTAGGCATAAAAGTACTCTCCTTTGTACTGTCCGTGGGAATGTGTCGGGCTGTAAAATCTGATGTGTGTCCCGAAGATATCCTACTTTGGCCATCTGAAAAGGTGGCAACCCTACCAATGGTCAGAGCATTTGCTCAATATCTGCCCATTAGCGGTCCAGGTCGTCCATGTCTGGACGGCCCAAAGATGAATGGTTATTACCCGGGTCTACCTACCATGTCATGAAAGATAGGTATTTGCGTGTACCTATGTGCGTGAAGTACAGCATGTGGAAGATCAAATATGCCAGGGTTGTCCTCACAACCATATTGGTACCAGAGATATGTAGAGTACGCAATGTGTTCTGTTGTTTGTGCCATGGGCCATCAACCAGAGAAGGGATGGATGGTGGTATGTGTGGAATATGGGGGTGGGGGGTGACGGGTAATGTAATAATTCACCAAGGGGAGACTGGGTCAGATGCACAATAGGTGAACTGGAGGTGTACAAGGGAGTAGTGGGTGAATCATAAAGGAAACCAAAGAACAAACATTCACATCCACAATACAACCTGACAGGCCATACTGCAGAACACAATCCCACAAACATATGAACATTAAAATGTGCGATACACCTGTACATAAACGTTACTTGCTCACACCTAAATAATGGTCTGGCCTGAACCGAGCCATCCAACTCCAACACACCTGGATACGTAATTGAATGCCCATCATCCCCTCCACAGCACCCCCCCTTGCTGCACATCCACCAAAACCACCCATACATGGGCTGCTAGCTTGGTGCAGCCATATCTGCACATAGTGACCCCTACCCACATCTAGTAGGCAGTTGCACCCTAGGCAGTCTCAGGCTTGCAAACTAGGTATCCCATGCATGCAAAACCCTATCACATTTTTGAATAGTCAGCTGAATGGGGTCTGCCATTTACAATTTTTGGACATCCCTTATGGGATAAGTGTCTGTTCTCATGATTAGACTTTGTGGCATAACACGATGTCCACTCCTGTTGACATCCGGGCACTAGGGCTACCACCTGTCCCACTTTGCGAGGGACAGTCCCTCCTTGGCCAGTTGTGTCTTGCATAAAAATTAGATAACTGGTAAATGTCCTGAGATATTAGGACAAACATATTTTCTATATTGAATGTAATAGTTGCATAAATCATTTGTTCTGTTTCAGAAACACCTAAACTTTATAAGAAACAGAATAAGCTACTAAAGTGCTACAAGAATAAGCATTTATGTAGGCAAAACAGTGAAGTTATGTCCTATGTACTGGCTGTGGGTATGTTTTGCCTTGCAAACTCTGACATTTGTACAAAACATGTCCCACTGTGGGCATTTGAAAAGGTGGCAACCCTACCGGCACAAGTCAGATTAGCAGTACCTGACCACAACCCTGCTCAGTCTCCATCCGGTTTTGCAGAACCTACGACCCGGGATTTAACACCTGACCATGATACACGTCTCCCCACGTGCATTATCAGGAATAAATACCTCTCACATGTTCCCATGAAGCTTCCCCATAGCCATTTTCCAAATAGTACATGTCCACAAATTGTATACCCCATTCATGTTCCTCGTCGTAATGATGCACACAAACCCTATATACAAATGGTACAGGTACCTCCCGTATAGAGTCGTTCATATACATGGCCATGTATAACTCCAGATATGTAGTCATATGTCTATAAATGTACATACTTACATTCGCATAGCTACACATCACAAATACATGCATATAAGTACTTGTCAAGTATGTGTCCAATTCATAAATATGTATACTTGCAAATGTATACATATGCCTCTCAGAAACATATGAACAGTAACATGTACTATACATATGTACACCAACCAACTGTCACATATGTTGCCAGTACTGTGGAATGCCTGTAGTAACGTCATATATCCTAATTACCATCCATACAGAATGTATCACGGATGGCTTAGTGGTAGAATCAGTGACTATGCTGTTCCCGGGTCCAAGCCATGCAAAGGCTACTAATTTTAAATGATGCCCACAAAAATGGCAGATGGAAATAGGGTGATTATAGCGCCTCAAAGCAGATGCAAGTGGGTATGCGTGACGGTAACTGGCGGCCATTCAACACTATGGGAAATGTAAAAATGCATGTAGGTGTATATGCATGTGAATGTACAGACAGATATATATATATATATATATATATATATATATATATATATATATATATATATATATAATATACACACATATATCCATGACGAATGAACATAGACACAATAAAGCAGTCCTAACGAATGTGAAGGGAAACAGCAGCGGAATCCCCGTAGTATTTAGTGCTGTCTTATCAAGCCACACAGAGGTGAGCAAACCTCCTGCATCCCCAACCACAGGTAGGATGCTAACAGTGGAACTAACTGTGTGCACATGCTAAGTCTGACTTTCAAATAGGTACAGGGCAGTCCCAGTCACCATTCAGACAAGCCAAACTAGAAGACTTAATGAACACCCTGACCATTATCTGAATGTATGTCCCAGGACTATATGCTTGGGACGTCTGAGTATACTTGGAGTGAGTCGACATGTAGGACGGGCCCAAAGCAGTACGGAATGGTGCATGTGTAGAGGTGTGGTTTTCCTAACTGGAGAATGGATGCCTGTTGTGTCAGTGACATGTTGAGGCATGTGTATGGATAACTATGAACTATGGGTATACATATAAATGAAGCAGCATACGAATAGTGTAGTGGTTAGAGCATCCACTTAATGAATAGGCATTCACAGTTCAAGTTCAGCTATAGCACATATAATTTTCCATGTGGAATGAATGTCATGCTGCTGTAAAAATGACATAATAACATGTAACAGTGAACTTGAGTATCGCATGGGACTTTTAACCAAATCATTTCAATTAAAGGGGTACTGTCATAATGAATAAGACACAAGTAAGAACAAATAAGCAGCAGTAAACATATATAAGAAACAGTAAGCATATGCAACTGCGGTTGCGCGGCTGTAAGCAGCGCCCAGCATAGGAAATGTATATGAGTATGTACAGATGTAATATAGAATACAACGGGGGGGGGACACAGTGCACCAGTGGATTCTAATCATGAAACACATACTGGAGCGTCCCTTGCGGGACACCACAAAAATGTGCAAAACAATACAAATGTGATAGATCATCCATCTTGTCTGCAGTGGATACAGACTCGGAATATAAGGGTGGGTAACCCTGATGACCCATGGGCCGAGACAAATGTATGAAATGGGTCCCGTAAAGTGGAGAGTGGGCAGCATGTAGTGGTGTGTCCAGAACCGACCAGGTCCCGGAGTAAGGATGGGTGCTGTCGAGGAGGCGAGGGTGGGGGAACTATGGATATCTACTTATGGGTCTAGGTGTGCAGGTGTTGGCTGATGTTGGCCAATATGGACAGCCTTAGGGATGCAAGCGAATGTGTTAATTGGGTAGAGGTGTTGCCCAATGAGCAACCGCACCCACTGCGAGACCCACTAAAGCAAAGTGTAATCTATATGGCAAGGAACGTAATAACCAGATGTAGACGTATATATATAGAGCTATGTGTGTGTATATCCACTCATAGCAAGATAGAGTTATGCTTCTCCCTCGCCGTAGTACGAATATATACATACAGAGAATTAATACAGATACATCCCCACATATGAATATACACATATGCAGACAACCATAGACCCATATGTCATTAGATTATATACAGATATATATAATATATATATATATATATATATATATATATATATATATATAAATATAACACATAGCCCACAAAGTCAGTGTGCCAAGCAGCCACAGCCCTTAAGGCTGAATAACACACCTGATACTCTTGTAATAGGGTGACTCTATTGTCAGACACACTGACGTCCCGCTCACCAGGCTGAATAAAGAGAAGGTCACGGTGAGCTGCCTGTTGGGTGCTAGGATCCGCCACATAACGCAAGCACTCTGGTCACTCCAAAGCAAATACAAATATGACTCAGTCATTGTTCATGCTGGTGTGAATGACCTGAGACGTACCTCCCTGGACTACATGAAAAGAGACATAGAGGAGTTCTCTGATCATGTAGCCCAGGCTGGTATGACCCTGACCTTGAGCAGCATCTTACCCTCACCTAGAATGATGCCACAGTACAAAGACAAAATGATCGATTTTAAAAATTGGCTAAAAGTTTGGTGTCATTCAAAGGGGATCCAGTGTCTGTCAGCCTGGGATGACATGCTCGACAAGCCACGCTTAGGATGGCTTGCACCTGTCACCACTGGGCTTTCGGATATTGGCTAAGGCTCTTGCCACCCCCATAGTGCCTTTTTTAGGCAAGGCTCAAAAGTCAAACCCACCCCATAGACAGCACAAGGAACAAGAAACTAAGGGTAATGCTGCTTAACGCCAGAAGTCTTAACCTCAAGATGCATGCACTCGAAGCTCTCCTCAGTATGGAGAACATCGATATCTGTGCAGTGATAGAAACCTGGTTCAAGGCTCCAGAGAGCACCCCAGCACTACCAGGCTATACCTCATATCATGCTTTTCGGCCCTAAACCCGGACCGAACCACAAAGGAGGGGAGTTTCCATATTTATCAAGGATATCCACACCTCCAGGTTAGTGGCATTGCACGAAGTATCGGAGACCATCCATGTGCAACTAACAGTGGGCAAGACTGCTTTTCAGTTTATAGCATCCTACAGACCACCCTCTCAAAGTCAGGAATCCCACTCAGCTTTCCTGAAAACATTGGAGAACATGAAGTTCTCTCAGAACACCATTATATTGGGTGACTTCAACTACCCAAACATTGACTGGGAGCACTACTCAAGCCCCAGCACCTTAGCCCAAAGGTTCCTGGAAATTATAAACTCAAATGCTATGGAACAACTAGTCACCACTCCCACAAGAGGGGACAACATACTAGACGTGATCATTACCAACATGGGGACTCTATGCTCCACACCAGAAGTATATCCCTCATTGGTAAGATCAGACCATAAATTAATTTCACTGGATGTCCACATCCCGACCCCACCCCCAGCCCAGAAAACCACAGTGAAAAACTTCTCAAAAGCGGACTTCTCACTTCTCAAAACCAGTGGAATCCTTCAAGGCCCCAGGGCCAGTGGAAACTGCCCAAACTGCAGAATCCTATATAAACGCATTCTACGGACATCTCCAGGAATGCATGGATCATGCTATCACAAACAAAACCAAGACCCAATCATCCAAAGGCAGGTGTCCAGTCTGGTGGACCCCTGCCATAAATAAACTGTACAACAGAAGGAGGAAGCTACTACATGATAGAGCAAAATCCCTAATAGGGAAGGCATCTCTGATCTGTACTAGCAAAAAATTATGATCCCTCATAAAATCCTCCAAGGCCAGCTTCGAGAGAAAAATTGCACAGGACACCAAAGACAATCATAAGGCTTTTTTCAGTTATGTTAGGAACCTGGGATGCAACTCCCAGACTTGTTCTGACTTGATTCTAAACGACAAAAAATACACTGAACCCACAGACATCGCCAATATCCTGGCAGACAGGTTCATTGCAAACTTCTCGCCCCCTCACCCCCAAATGAGCAAGTATCTATCCCGGCAGAGGGCTGCCTCCCAAACATCTCTGATGCTCAGGTGAAGGCTGCCCTCTCCAAAGCAAAAAACACTGCTTCCATGGGACCAGATGGTGTCCCAGGTTGCGTCCTACATGAACTCCAAGAGGAACTAATCCCTCAAATAAAACAGCTATACAATCTCAGCCTCACTACAGGATATGTGCCCACAGAATGGCGTACACCAACAGTGGTCCCACTCCACAAAGGTGGAGCCTCTATGGACCCTGGAAACTATCCCCATAAGCCTGACTAGCTTAGTCTGCAAGGCTATGGAGAGGATCATCATGGAGCTCATAAACAAAGACATTGGGGACCTACAGACACTAGATACTACCCAGTTCGGCTTTGTCAAGGGCAGATCCTGCCTTTTGAACCTGGTTGACTTCTTCGAAACAGTCACCAAAACCATAGATGAAGGGAAGGTAGTCCACACAGCCTATCTGGACCTTGCAAAGGTATTTGACACAATACCCCACTCGGGCATCGTAGATAAGCTATCCAGCTTAAATATAAACCCCTATGTCACAAGATGGGTCGCAAACTGGCTCAAAGACAGAACCCACAGAGTGAGAGTTGCTGGAGCCATGTCAGACTCGAAACTGGTCACAAGTGGTGTCCCACAGGGTTCTGTCCTGGGACCACTCTTGTTCGGTATATACTTTTCCGAGGTACAGGCAAACGTGGGAGGACTATGGCTCACCACGTTCGCAGATGACTGCAAACTGGGCGCCATAATCGACCCTCCAGCTGACACAAACACCCTTCAAAAAGGTCTCACAGAGACAGATAACTGGTGCCAGTGCCATGGTTTAAAGCTAAATGCCAAAAAATGTATAGTCATACCCTTTGGCAAAAACAATGTGCCCACAAATTACCACATAGGCGGAAACCCACTAAGTACAGAGAAAGTTATTAGGGACCTGGGGACCTAAGTTGATAGCAATCTCTCCTTTGAAAACCACATTGCCAAATTGGTTAGAAAGACCTTCTACATAGCCCACCTCATCACAAAGGGTTTCACATCTAGATCAAGAGAGGTAATCGTGCCCCTTTATTCATCCCTCATCAGGCCCATCATAGAATACAATGCCCCTTTTGTGATGTACCTTACCCGACACCTGCAGCAATTAGAAAGACCTCAAAAGTATCTCACCAAGAGGATCAAGGGTCTCAAACAGATGCCATATGCTGCTCGGTTAAAAAAACTCCAGCTCTACTCAGTTGCATACCGCCTACTTCGAGGTGATCTATGCCTGACATACAAAGCTATGTCAAATCCAGAATTAATGGACATGCTCCACCTCAGTAAATCTAAATCCCTTAGAGCCACACACTCGAGGGACTTGAACCTCAGCACAGAAATAAATAGAACTTGCTGGAGGGACAGATTCATAACCCAGAGGCTTCCTTCGCTCTGGAATAGAATTCCAGTTCATGTGAGGCAGAACACCTCACTGAATTTCTTCAAGAAGAATCTCGATAGGTGGATGGGGGATCGTAGGTTTGTCCCAGGGATTACTCCTGTGTCACTATTAGACAGAGGCACAGTAAACTAAACCTTAAAAAGGGCACAGTATACTCAAATCAAGGGGTGGCGTAAGCCATACAGAATTGGGCTAGGCTTATAATTGCCCCAGGGCAGATAGCCTAGTATGAACCTATGAACCTATACATACACTAATGTAGCAATAGTGTAGTGGTTAGAGCCTTCACGCAAAGAGGAGGCATTCCTGGTTCAAGTCCCACTACTGCACTTTCCAATTTCTGTGGGAAATCTGTATACAAAAACATTTCCTGACATTTTGCAGCAGCTGGAGAGGCCACAAAAGTTCCTCACCAAAAGGATAAAGGGTCTCAAACATCTGTCCTATGCTGCCCGACTGAAAGAACTCCAGCTCGACTCAGTCGCCTACCGCTTGCTCAGAGGTGACCTTTGCCTAACATACAAGGCCATGTCAAACCCAGATTTAATGAATATGCTTCACCTCAAAAAATCTAGATCCGTCAGAGCCACAAGGGCGGGAGACTTAAACCTCGACACGGCTATTAATAGGACGTGCTGGAGGGATTGATTCATCACCCAAAGACTACCTATGCTGTGGAACAAAATCCCGGTATATGTGAGGCAGAGCACCTCGCTGGCCTTGTTCAAGAGAAATCTTGACCAATGGATGGGAGATCGCAGATATACCCCAGGGATTACCTCAGTGTCACTGCTCGACAGAGGCACAGCAAAATAATGGGTATAGTTCCCCATACTAAAGGGGTGGCGTAAGCCACAAAACTATGGGCTAGGCTTGTAAATGCCCTCGGGCAGATAGCCTAGTATGAACCTATGAACCTATGAACCTATATATATATATATATATATATATATATATATATATATATATATATATATATATACATACAGCAAGAAATGACTATACATGTATGCATACATATGCAGATATATCTGTATATATTAATGTAAATATATATATATATATATATATATATATATATATATATATATATATATATATATATATATATATATGTTACAGTAAATATACACATGTATATAGCTAGGATATGATACAGCAGTTATTGGTAACATATGTGTAAAGGCTGGGCATATGTTGGTGGGAGGTGCAATAAACAAACGTGTAACACGTAGCATCACCCCCCCCACCCCACCCCCAGCTAGGCTGGAGAGACATACAGACACACAATAATGGTAAATACACCACTGCTTCCCAGACTACTGGCAGGAAACTACCAGTGGGAGAGATCTGCCAGGTCTACACTTGAAACATAGACATCAATGTCCCTTGTGGGACACCAAAAATTAATTACCAGAGCCAGGCCCTGTAATGATTTCTCCAACCAGGCTGTAGATGTACACGGACCAGTCAGTTGGCAAGCCTGACAACACATGGGTCGAAGCAACGTACGACGTGTCCCAACACGGGGAGAGTGGGCAGTGTGTAGTGATGTGTTTGTACCCCACCTGTGCCCACAGTAAGGATGAGTGCTGTAGAGGAGTGGCAGGTAGGGGAACTATGGGTATGCGATTATGGGCTTAGGAGTGCAGGTGTTGGCTGGCAGAGCCATATTAGGACTGCCCTGTGGATGTAAGTAATATTCTGATGTAGGCATAGCAGATGTCCATACCTCCCAAACACTAACAGCACATCCACTGGATAGTCCGTAAACCATTGGGGGAACACATAGGGGTCATACCATAGAACTGTCCCCGATTACCAGGGACAACCGTGATTATGACTCAGAATCTAACTCTGTCGCACCTAAACCCTCCTAGAACTAGTGATATTAGGGGGAAAGGTGATGGAATACACGTAATGAATAATGACAACATGTAAGAGTCATAAACAGCATGTACCTCAGACAATGTGTATGACTACATATGCTCCGGGTATGTCAATGTGTCAGGTTAATAGCACCGAACTTCTAAATGTGTCCCTGATTTATAGGTTCATAGGTTCATACTAGGCTATCTGCCCTAGGGCATTTATAAGCCTAGCCAGAGTATGTTTGGCTTACGCCACCCATTTTAAATTAATTTTGCTATGCCCTTTTTCGAGGTTAGTATACTGTGCCTCTGTCTAACAATGACACAGAAGTGATACCTGGGGTAAACCTATGATCTCCCATCCACTCATCAAGATTCCTCTTGAAGAGAGTCAATGAGGGACTCTGCCTAACCTGGACTGGGATTTTATTCCATAGTGAAGGGAGCCTCTGGGTTATGAATCTGTCCCTCAAGCATGTCCTATTTATTTCAGTGCTGAGGTTCAAGTCTCTCGAGCGTGTAGCTCGATGGGATTTGGATTTTTTGAGGTGCAGCATGTCCCTTAATTCCGGGTTGGACATGGCCTTATACGTCAGGCACAGGTCACCTCTGAGCAGGCGGTATGCCACTGAGTAGAGCTGGAGTTTCTTTAACCGGGCAGCATATTGCATCTGTTTGAGCCCTTTGATCCTCTTGGTGAGGTACTTTTGGGTCTTCCAGTTTCTGCAGGTGTTTGGTAAGGTACATCCCAAAGGGCATTGTACTCGATTATGGGCCTGATGAGGGACGAGTAAAAGGCGATGACCTCTCCTAATCTAGATGTGAATCCCTTCATGATTAGGTGGGCTATATAAAATGTTTTTCTAACCACTTTGGCCACGTGGTTGTCAAATGAGAGATTGCTATCAACTTGGGTCCCCAGGTCCCTAATGACTTCTTCTGTACTTAATGGATTACCACCTATGTGGTAATTTGTGGGCACTTTGTTTTTGCCAAAGGGGATGACTATACACTTTTTGGCATTTAACTTGAGGCCATGGCTCTGGCACCAGTTGTCTGTTTCTATGAGGCCCTTTTGGAGGATGCTTGTGTCGGCTGGAGAGTCGATTATGGCACCCAGTTTGCAGTCATCTGCGAACTTGGTCAGCCACAGTCCTTCCGTGTTGGCCTGTACCTCCGAAAAATATATACTAAACAAGAGAGGTCCCAGGACTGAGCCTTGTGGGACGCCACTTGTAACTGGTTTGGAGTCTGACATGGCTCCAGCAATTCTAACCATGTGGGTTCTGTCCTTGAGCCAGTTTGCAACCCATCTAGTGACATAGGGGTTTATATTTAAGCTGGTGAGCTTATCTATAATGCCTGAGTGGGGTATTGTATCGAAGGCTTTTGCGAGGTCCAGATAGGCTGTGTGGACCACCTTCCCTTCGTCAATGGCCTTGGTGACTGTTTCAAAGAAGTCAACCAGGTTTAAGAGGCAGGATCTGCCCTTAACAAAGCCAAACTGGGTAGGATCCAGTGTCTGTAGGTCCCCAATATCTTTATTTATGAGGTCCATGATGATCCTTTCCATAGCTTTGCAGACCAAGCTAGTCAGGCTTATGGGGCGATAGTTTCCAGGGTCCGTTGAGGCACCACCTTTGGAGAGGGACCACTGTTGCTGTACGCCACTCTTTGGGTACATATCCTGTAGTAAGGCTGAAATTGAACAGTAGTTTTATGTTTGGGTTTAGCTCTTCTTGGAGTTCATGTAGGACGCAGCCTGGGACACCGTCTGGTCCCATTGATGCTGTGTTTTTTGCTTTGGAGAGGGCGGCTCTCACCTGAGCATCTGAGATGTTGGGGGAGCAGCACTCTGCTGGGATAGATATTTGCCCTTTTGGTGGGTGGGGGGGGAGAAGTTTGCGCTGAACCTGTCAGCTAGGATGTTGGCAATGTCTGTGGGATCAGTGTATTTTTTGTCATTTTGGACTAATTCTGAGCATATCTGGGAATTCCCACCCAGGTTCCTAACATAACTAAAGAAAGCCTTGTGATTATCTTTAGTGTCCTATGCAATTTTTCTCTCATAGCTGGCCTTTGACGATTTTATGAGTGCCCTTAGTTTTTTGCTAATACTGATCAGAGATGCCTTCCCTTTTTTGGATTTTGCTCTATCATGTAGTAGCTTCCTCCTTCTATTGTATAGTTTGTTTATGGCTGGGGTCCACCAGACAGGTCGTCTGCCTTTGGAGGATTGGGTCTTGGTTTTATTTGGGATTGCATGATCCATGCATTCCTGAAGGTGTTCATAGAATGCATTTATAAAGGATTCTGCGGTCTGGGCAGATTTTCCACAGGCCGGGGCTTTGAAGGATTCCACCTCGGTTTTGAGGAGTGTGAAATTTGCTTTAGAGAAGTTTTCACTGTGGTTTTCTGGGCAGGGGTGGGTCGGGATGTGAATATCCAGTGAGATCAGTTTATGGTCTGATCTTACCAGTGAGGGATACACTTCTGGTCTGGAGCATAGAGTCCCCATGTTGGTGATGATCAGGTCCAGTATGTTTTCCCCTCTTGTGGGAGTGGTAACAAGTTGTTCCATAGCATTTGAGTTTATGAATTCTAGGAACCTTTGGGCAAGGGTGTTGGAGCTAGAGTAATGCTCCCAATCTATGTTTGGGTAGTTGAAGTCGCCCAATATAATGGTGTTCGGAGAGACCTTCATATTTTCCAGTGTTCTCAGGAAGGTCAAGTGGGGTTCCTGGGTTTGGGAGGGTGGTCTGTAGCAGGCTATAAACTGGAAGGCAGTTTTACCCACTGTTAGTTGCACATGGATAGTCTCTGATGCTTCGTGCTTTGCCACCAATACTCCCCCTCCTTTTGTGGTTCGGTCCAAGTTTTGGGGCCGAAAAGCATGGTATGAGGTATAACCTGGTAGTGCTGGGGTGCTCTCGGGAGTCCTGAACCAGGTTTCTGTTACTGCACAGATATCGATGTTCTCCATGCTAAGGAGAGTTTAGAGTGCATACATCTTGAGGTTTAGACTTCTAGCTGAGTAGCATTACTCTTAGTTTCTTATCCCTTGTGATACCTATGGAGGTGGGTTTGTCTTTGAGCCTTGCCTAAAAGGCACTATGGGGTAGCAAGAGCCTTTGCCAATATCCGAAAGCCCAGGGGTGACAGGTGCAAGCCGTCCCTAGCAAAGCATCGTGGCTTGTCGTGCATATCATCCCAAGCTGACAGGCATTGGATCCCCTTTGAATGACACCAATACTTAAGCCAATTGTTGAAACTGATCATCTTGTCTTCATATTGTGGCATCATTCTTGGTGAGGGTAAGATGCTACTCAAGGTCAGGGTCATACCAGCCTGGGCTACATGCTCAGAGAGCTCCTCTATGTCTCTTTTCATGTAGTCCAGGGAGGTTGTTATGCAGTGTCCCTGAGTCAGTGTTCATTCTTCCCCATTCATATGAGAGGTCTGATAGTGACAGAAAGTGCATATTCCGCTGACTTCCTTAGAAAGATAATAGAATAGGTTAGGGTTACCACCTGTCCACCTTTGTGAGGGACAGTCCCCTTTGGGCAGTTGTGTCCTGCAACATAATTGAAAATATGACAAATGTCCTGAGATTATAGGACAAAGATTTCCTATATTGTCTGTAGTAGTTGCATAAAACAATTATTTTGTATCTGAAACACCTAAATGTTATAAGAAACATAATAAACAACTATAATGCTACAAGAATAAGCTTTTATTTAGGCAAAACAGTGAAGTTCTTTCCTTTGTACTGGCTGTGGGTATGTTTTGCCCTGCAAAATCTGACGTTTCTACATAAAAGTCCCACCTTGGACAATTGAAAAGGTGGCAACCCTATAATTGGTATGTGATAGCATGACTCGGCTGATGGATGTGGGTCCCAAAACCCAATTACTTGTCTGTATTGAAGAGTCTTGGTTCCCATGTATCAGCCAGATGGGAGCAGATTGTAAGAGGAGCACACAAATAATATGAATAAATCACTGGACAGGCTGCTGATTCCGTACAGTCGAACGGCATGCTGTCGCCTAATGGGCAGCCATTCCTGATACTGTAGGCATGTAATCCGATGTAATACACATAACAAGGTAATATTGTGGTCCTCGCTCCCACCCAGGGGTGTGAATGTCAGATGCAAGCACCAATGTCGGTGCATTTGCTAGTGCTGGAGTGAGTGGGTGTAAGCCTGTGTGGCTACCAGTATGCGAGTATTGCACTGGTAAAGCAATGTAGAGGCTAACCGAGTGTAAGAAGCTGTAACCAGAGGTTAGCATTGCTTAACACCATGAAAACCCATGCACACCCACTCACAACTGCTTTAATGTGCCTTACTCCCTTCGTATCCCATGGCCTTGTTCTGCCCTGCGACCAAATAAACATCCTCTGCAAGGTTTGGAACCAGGACCCTGCACACACACAGCTAATGTGATTTACCAATATGTCATGTCAGACATACAGACAATGGACAGTACCACAAACATATCATACAGCGCAGTCATTCAACAGTATACGAATGTATCCCATCATGTAGATGTATATGTGAGTGGTTAAGTCTAGCATATAGGTACATACATATACAGAGATATATCAGGAACATACCATGTGGCAACAAATCATTACAAACAAATGAAACGGGAAATATCAGCGGCACCTGTATTATGTAGTGGTGTTGTTCTATGTAATCTCAAGACTCCCTCAGACACGTGTCATTCATACACGCAAACAGTTGTACATTGGCAATATACATCACTCTGTGCATCTAATGTACAGTAACACAGCAGTACCTGTCCAATCATTATGTGCGAACAGTACTCATGCAAGGTGCTGTGTGCAACATCCTCATCATGATAAAGGTAAATGGGATAACCATAGAGGTACATAGGTAGTGTTGTGTGTACAATGGGGTCATCATCATTGCATGTACCTGGACCGTTTAGAAGTGATGTGCATACCAGGATTGTGCGCCTGAGGGACAGGGGTGAGGATAACAGGAGTATGTTGTGATGCATATTACAAGGGTTACATGTGTCCAGTGGGCATGTGTGTAAAATCGACAGCTATGTATAGGGCAGATGTCCTAGGAGCTGATTGGCCGTATGTTTCCATAGGGTGAGGGTCGGATGTGGGGGAAGGAGTGTAGGTATGGCTGTGGAGGATAGGTAGGGTAGGATCACAGACAAGACAGCATTCAGGGTTGGTATATGACATATGTGGAGGGATACACCTCGGACGGGGATGGGTTTTTGGCATTCACAAGCCCCATGAGAACAGTGGACAGAGGTCCCCAGCCATGGGCATCCGCCACTGCTCCTAAACAGCTGCAAAGGAGGCAGTGCTGGGGGCTGTCCAGGAGGGGTAGCATCACCCTGTAAATTTGACACTCTGCCCTTGAGCTTGAGTATCTGGCTTTGGAACCCCTTATTGAGCCCCCAAAGCAACACGTCCGGAACCGCATGACAGCAGACATGTACCTGTCTGGTCCTGCTCCCTGGGGGGACATGCCCCATCCTCAGTCACCAGAAGGTGGTGCAGAGTCAACAGAGGTTGATGTCCAAGACTGGGCCCCAGATGTGCTGGTTACCGGTGCCATGGTCAGCTGAAGTGGCACAGGAGGTTCTGCTGGGACCTCCCAACCCATTCAGCCTATGGTGTTGCAGTTTAAACCCACATATGGCTTAGTGATAGACAACATCATACAGGATTACCTACAACAGTATGCATAGATATCACCATCAACCCAACACAACAGATGGTATACATTTGCAGAGGGAGCACAACACATGCATATATACTGCATGCCATCTATACAATGTGTAGTAAACGTGTGACCGCAGCTATGAACAGTTGCCCATTATTGTCTTGTCATTGGGAACCCCAAACAGTGTCTGTCATACCACTGTTTCATGTGACATATGTCCAGTCAGGGAAGCGATGGCAGTAACACATCCCTATCATCATGTACTGTCTGCAACCCTCACACTATGCTCCTGCTGTGCACAGATGTGTGTTCAGTGTGTAACACAGGAAACAAATGGTTCCACACACTGACCAGTTCACAGATGGCATGACAGATGGGGGTCCCTTATGAACAGAGTACTGTCATGTCTGTATTAAAACATGCAGAATAGCCATTACCACACACATGTTAAACAGGCAGTAGTCTCAATGCAGCATAGCTACAATTACATGCTGTAGTCATGTGTGGCACATCACCCTCCTGTCTTTAGGCTTTTTCCCACTGAGTATGATGTTTGAGGTACATCCAAATATCATCTGTGATGCCGTGTCAGAACACCACATCCAGGTACCACTCCCAGCGACTGTCATGGCCAAATACCAACATGTTTTTCCTAGATAGTGCACAGTGTTTATCATGCGAATGGCTATGAGAACACCATCACAGCTGATCCACATGCAATCAGCTAGAGGATGACTGCAGTAAGTGCAGAGGCCATCACCTGATCATGTTCATAACTTACAATACACATACTGCTGCTGAGCAGGTGTACACCTCCACATCCACCAGAGAGTGTGTGTGGGTGGGACAAGCAAAGTACACAAGAGAAGGGCTTGGAGACCTAACCCTAAGCATCCTCTGCCACATGCCTAACAGTACAGGGGTCCAACCCCTAACTGACTAGTCATTACTATTACATGTGCATGATGCTACTACATGTGCCACAAAGCCGACATGTTGCTGTGCTGTAAGAACATATGTGTGTAGGTGAGAAACAACTGCAACAGAGATATAGTAGACATACATTAGGTGTGGCACACATGCCTATCCACGTGAATGGATGCCATTGTCACCACAACCACACTCTCTAATGGACTCGCAACGACACTCTTTGCCAGGGACACAAATACACAATCTAACTACTTTGTTTGCCAAAACTGCAGTAATGCACAGGACTACATGCACCACAGGGGATATCTGGGGTTTCTATGGGCTAGGGCATGTGAAAGTGTTTGACATCTATTGGTATGCCAACGAGGGTTATACTGGGTGTCACTGTGGTTGGGATCATCATAAACCACACACAGACACAAGGTGCCAGTACTGACATGCATGTATGCATTGCTGCATGGGTGTGTAGTGGTTGGCTGTGCACGATGGCTGTACAAGGCTGGGTGAGGGGTACTCCTTGGCATCGCGTCAACTGATAATGGTGTGCAGTGTAGGGGTGTAGTGTCTGCAATGTCCCACACAGATATCTACTGCATGATCTGCCCTGACATCCTGGTTACCAATGTGTATGGCCATAGCTTTGCAATGCATGACATGTCTGTGTTTAATAGTCCTTCACA